>NC_051155.1:218989429-219191929 GCF_013339745.2 Dermacentor silvarum
CGCTTTGGCGCTGGCTACTCTGAGATGCCAGGAATCGTAGATTTCTCTGCGTATAACGAAAAGAAAAGTGTTGCAAGGCAGCATAAAGTTTTATAACCTTTTCGGCACGTATACGAAATCGCTCTGCCAAGTTTTCTTCGCTGGGGATATGTTCTTGCGGCATTTTTAACCTTCCATTTCACGCCATCGCAGTTTTCAACCAGCCACCGCAAGCTAAGCGAGGCGAAGCGGACCAATCGCAAACGTCGGCACAGCCCTCCTCATCCGGATATCTACTTTCACGGCTCTAGCTCGGACCCATCGAAACCCCCTCCACTTCTGCGCACTCCTCGCCTCTGGTCAGCCAATTAGACAAGAATTACCTGTCAAGGTAGGCAATGCTACCTATAGGAGGTGACAAAATTTACCTCCTACAAACGAGGGGAGCATTTGATTTCGCTGTTTCAGCTACACCGCGGGTCTCACCCATTGCTTTCGTCGGTCGTTACGTAAATTTGACGGCAGGAGTTTGGAATAAAATCACAGTGGAATAGTTTCACGTTATACAGCTCCTGTTTCCATTACCGTGCTGCTTTCTTTTTCTTCCTTCTGAGATCTTCAGCTGTGGTTCGGGAGGTCCAGTTTCATTATCATCATCAGCCTATTTTTATGTCCACTACAGGACGAAGGGTTCTCCCTGTGATCTCCAATCACCCCTGTCTTGTGCTAGAGTATTCCAACTTGCGCTGCAAATTTCCTAACTTCATCACCCCGCCTAGTTTTCTGCCGTCCTCGACTGCGCTTCCCTTCTCTTGGCACCAATTCTTAAACTCTAATGGTTCACCGGTTATTCATCCTATACGCATTGCATGGACTGCCCAGCACCATTTTTCCCTCTTATATAATGTCAACTAGAATATCGGCTATGCCCCTTTGCTTTCTGATCCACACCGCTCTCTTCCGCTCTCTTAACGTTAGGCCTAACATTTTTCGTTCCATCGCTCCATCCTTCCATAGCCGTTTCATTACATCACGTTACGGATGGTGTGCTGTACTGGTAAAAAATGTGGTTGATCCCTCTTATATAGGAATCGGTATAGAACACGAAAGTGAAACGTGTCTTCACAGAAGTAGTGTAATGTTTATTGCACATTGATATATAATGTCTATTGGTGTTTTGTGGCTAAAGCGCCCTTAGGCGTTGATGCACCCACGCTGACGCCTGGTGGCACGTCTCCTCCATCACGACTACCAACGTCGATGACCATGAGCAACCGTCGTGCATATGGAAGCTGCACTACGCTGCACACGCTAGCACAACACGAAAGACGAAGCACGTAACTGACACACTAATACAACGCGCAAGACAAAGCACGTAACTGAATCGTCACCGAGTCAAATCAGCGCGTACAGCGCGTCGTAATTGCAGCCTCCGCGATCAACTTCAGAAACATTTTCAGAGCTAATTGCGGAGGCCACGCTCCGCTGTGCTGAGTACGGTGAACGCCACCTAGGTGGCGTTGGCAGTGCTTCTTGATGCCAGCGTCCCTTCGAATGCTGGCATCGAGGCGTCGTAGTGCTGAGACCACCGAAGCGTTCACTGTCGGTGCGTGTTAGTGTCATAATGCAGTACTTCTCTTTTCTGCTCGTAGGTGGCGGCACCGCCCCGAGCAAGAGCGCGGGTACACGGAGGAGTGTTAGATATATAAGGCGCGTCTGTGTAGCTCTCTGCAAATGCGTTTGTGGCGCAATGGGTTAAACGCTCGGCGATCTATCGTCGCGGACCGAGAGGTCGTGGGTTCGATTTCCAAATTTTGCATGTTTGTGGAACTTCTGGTTTCTTTCTTTGTATTATGTTCTATGACGTATTTCCGTGACGGAAATACGTCAGTGAAGTCTTGGTGGACCCCGGCATAAAACACTTTCGTGTTAAAAACGTGCTAGCATTGGTAATGCCGATAACCAAATTCCTTTCTGTTAATCTCTCTCTCCATCTCCTTATTTTTAAATTTCTTATATAGTGGAAGCTTTCTTTGGTTCTTTGGACATTTTTTGTGGTCAATGTCTGGCGGTTGGTGGCTGGCGGTGCGAGGTTGCTGGTCAAAGGCTGGAACAAAGGCGCCCAAGTGAAGGGCACGCGCACTCACGTTGCTGTGCGCGTTCGTTACGGGATGCCACCTTTCATATCTGTTTGAGACGCACGAGCTGTAGACCGATACTACCGTTAGAGATGTGCTGGTTAACGGCTCAGTTCTCTACGGAATTACGCAATGAAGCAACAAACGCTACCTAAATATTCTCAGTGCCACAAATATATATCGTCAAACTCGCCATTCCTTAAATAAAGTGAATAGTTTGTCTGTTCACTTACTCTGACAATCATCGTCAGTCGTTTCTCCACAATTTTATAGCGAATATCATTATTTGCCTACTTCAGCCGGTTTGAGTCTATCTATCTACCTATCTATCTATCTATCTATCTATCTATCTATCTATCTATCTATCTATCTATCTATCTATCTATCTATCTATCTATCTATCTATCTATCCTCTTGCACCGACGCAGGGTTTCATGTTGTCTACATGCTTGATGTCTACATGCTACATGTCTACAGCAACCTTCGGTTTGCAGATGACATTGTCCTATTGAGCAACAATGGAGAGGAATTACAACAAATGATTGAGGACCTTCATCGAGAAAGTGCAAGAATTGGGTTGAAGATGAATATGCAGAAGACAAAGATAATGTTCAATAGCCTGGCAAGGGAACAAGAATTCAGGATCGCCCGTCAGCCTCTAGAATCTGTAAAGGAATATGTTTATCTAGGTCAATTACTCACAGGGGACCCTGATCATGAGAAAGAAATTTACAGAAGAATAAAATTGGGTTGGAGTGCATACGGCAGGCATTGCCAAATCCTGACTGGGAGCTTACCACTGTCGTTGAAAAGAAAAGTGTACAATCATTGCATTCTACCGGTGCTAACATACGGGGCAGAAACTTGGAGGTTAACAAAGAAGCTCGAGAACAAGTTAAGGACCGCACAAAGAGCAATGGAACGAAAAATCCTAGGAGTAACGTTAAGAGACAGGAAGAGAGCGGTGTGGATCAGAGAACAAACGGGGGTAGACGATATTCTAGTTGACATTAAGCGGAAGAAATGGAGCTGGGCAGGCCATGTAATACGTAGGATGGATAACCGGTGGACCATTAGGGTTACAGAATGGATACCAAGAGAAGGGAAGCGCAGTCGAGGACGGCAGAAAGTCAGGTGGGATGACGAGGTTAGGAAATTCGCAGGCGCAAGTTGGAATACGCTAGCGCAAGACAGGGGTAATTGGAGATCGCAGGGAGAGGCCTTCGTCCTGCAGTGGACATAAATATAGGCTGATGATGATGATGATGATGATGATGATGACATGCTTGAGCCATATGTAATCTTTGTCGAGATGTCGTCGTGGTCGTTTCGTTGACGTCATTTCAGCTTCGTGATCTTACTCTCGAAATGCCGTCGTCCGCACGCCTTTACGTCGACCCACTGGCCAAAGTTGTCGAATAGCTTGTGCCACTTGGTACGGGCTCCTGGTCCTGACGCCGTCGTCCTTTGCCAGACCGTCCTTCGTAATGCCTTCATGGTAGTGCCATCATCGTAACCCCAGCTTCGTCACCCGATTATCGTCATGCCGTCGTCGTCGTTACGCGATCGTCGTCTTACAGCCTTGGTGATAGCCATTGTCACGCCATTGTCGTCATACAGTCGTGGTCATCTCATTGTCGCCATGTCGCCTTCGTTATACACCTTTGTCGTTCTATCGTCACTGCGTAAGCGTCATACAGTAGGTGTCATGACTCCATGCTCACGGGCGACGTTTGCGAGTAAGTGCCATTGCCAAGTGCGACGATATCCGAGTATGTGGCATATCGTCGAAGCGACGAATGTCTCAGATTTACCACTACAAACGTGACATAAACCTGGGCTGCCGCTACACTGCTCGATTGCTATTCGCATTACTGTCGAGAGTCACCGTGAGATGAGTTCTGCCATAACTTTTATTTCTTAGAGCGTCGGCGTCGGCGTTGACCCTTGTAACTGAGGGAACGAGCACAGCGAAAGATGAAAGCGAATGCGGAGAGCAGCGGGAGATGAAAGACAGCGATAGCGAAGAGAGCACGAGGGGGAAAGCGGAGGAGGAAGGCATGGCGAAAGCGTGAGAAGAAAAGCGTAGCGCCGCGCGACACGGGCTTTGCAGCTACGATGGCTTCCAGGTGGTGCCAAAGTAGCACGCGTCGTCTGTACGGAAACAAAGCGCTGCATGAGCAGAAACCTGTCTGCGGCGGCCGCTGTGAATCGCGCCCACGCGTTACCCCCGCGCCACCTCTCGCGATCTCCAGATTAGCGAGGCAGTCGTGCCACACTTCGCGCCATTTGCAAGGTACCGCACGAGACAGGTTGTCCGGGCCAACCAATACATAGCGATATGAAAACTCGTATGGAGCTGTGCTCAATATTTCGCATTAGGGAGTATCGTAATCGCCAGTGATTTTTTTTTTTGAATACAGGTCTATCTGACTGCTTTCTGACTGCAACTTTCGTTCTTGGATCGCTGCAGAATATTCAGTATTCGAGTTTGATGGTCACCGGCACGAAGCTTAGAAGTAATTTCACGGCCGGATTCCTCGCACGTTCTCTGTGTGCGAAAAGAAAACTGTGCTCGCAACTCAAATTAAACGAAGCTCCCCAAATAGTGCTCTCTGCAAGCTGGAAATTAAATCGTCTCGGTCTGTATAAGCACACATAGGACCAACTTCTTTGCGAACAAACCCGCCTGTGGGCAGATTCAACTAATCTAACACTTCTGCTGAAAGAACGTTCGTCTGCTTCCGGGTCCAGCGAGCACTTGTGTTTGCGGGTGATAGCGACGTTATGTAAACCAACCAAGCGTGAACAGTGAGGCTGTTCTGGCTCGGTCATTCGAATTGACCCTCTCAGAGAGTCGCATGCAGAAATCTCATATCCGATTGTCTTTTCAATTTCTTTACATCATAAAAAACTCTCCAAGAAGCCAATAAATGCTTCTACTATAGCAACCACTGAAGAGGCACATTAGTTAATCGTTCTTCGCCTGTTTTTAAGGTTGTGGGCACAATGGAGCGCTTGTACTCGGACCTATATATATAATACAAGAGCTCAATGCCAACGTGCACATGCGCACGCTTAATAACAAAAAAATTTGTTGAACCCATTTATCTAGCCTCCCTTAAATTAGGCTTTTATATGCAGAAAAAAAAACTTCAATTTTTGTATAAAGATGCGACTATCTAAAATGGCCCGTCGATTTAGGCAGCTTTATGCTGTTATTTTGAGTTCATGATGAGAGCACGAGTGACGTTGCCAAAGTTAGGAAGATGGTCTAGAAGTGTGCCGTTATGTTAGCAGTCAGAGACTAAACTAATTCTTTCTCCTACTGTACTACAACTGTAAAGGCGAGAGCCTTTTCGAAGGAAAGAGCAGGCTTCGTCGTCGGGGACGGACAAACCTTGACACAAAGAGACAATGCGTCAGCTCGTCTTCAGGGTTTTAATTCTTCTTTTCTCTTCGTGTCCATGCATCCAATTCCGCGTGCCACGCGCACTCCTCCAAACCTCTTTCTCGTCGGCTTCTATGCGCCGCACAGTGTAGCAGACGACGCTACCACTATACTTGAAACAGGCGTTTCAACACTCCCGGCGCGAGATGTGCTAGGGGCGCATTTTTATAGGGTACAAACGCTGCACTGGTCGCGAGACTACCTGGCCATTCGACAATTTCAAGCGACAGACACGAAATACCCCATCATCACCAGGAAAAGTATCCACTATTTTTTCCCAGCTTCCAGCGAACTCTTGTAGTGTCTGATAGTATCGCTTGCCTCTGATTGTATATTTGAAGTGCGCGTTATAATACCGTTCTGGGCAGTGTAGGCCAAGCCAGAATGAGGAACTTGTTGTTGTCGTCTAGTCAGAAAAAACGAAACGCTGAAGTAAATTTTCTAGCTTGGCAATCGGTCACATTTATTGATATAAACGCGGCGCTCCAGCCCATTGCATTAAAGACGTAAATGCATTTTTTCCATGCATAAAACAATACTACAATGGTTTTATACGGTATGTGGAACCGTGTTTACATGATATTTAGCGAGTTCTAATGTTTCAATTTCGAGAAATCCAGCTATTGTTTTATTGCTGCGTCAGTTACGGTATCTAAATTGGTGCGAAAAGAATTGTGTTGGTAAGTGCATATGGTTCACTGTTTCATTGTAATAAAATAAAGCAATATGTCTTGGACTAGATTCGTGAATATATTTAAAATACAAGAAAAGCTCTCGTAACTTGAGTCAGCAGACACACCAACATAAATTAGCTAGCGCCAGCAAGGCCGCAACGTTGGTCCACCACATCATAGCATTGTTCACAGCACACGCCTCATCTTCAGGTGCTTCCTCTTCTCCCTGTTGCTTTCGCGCGCCATGTTATTGCCCTTGACAAGAAAGTAAAGGCGTGTAATTGAATAGAACTTCACAACGTCGTTTGTGAGCTCTTTCTTGTGCCGCTTACAGCCGATCAAATTCGGGGGATTCAGCTGCAGAAAGGATGCAAAGTTGGCGATACTGTTCCTTCGTAACTCATTTAAACTGAAGCACAGCTTGAAGGCGTCTTCGAGCGATGCTACCAGTTTTTTTAGTGCTTCAGAAGGGAGTAACAGCCCTGACCTACTCATTCGGTTGAATTCAGTAACGTCCCTGAGCAATCGGAGCACTTGGCTCTTTGCAGGAACTTCCTTGCTACATAGCCTGCTATATAGAATATCAGCCTAGAATCACTTTTCTTTTCCCTGTAGCAGCGCAGCGGTGCTCGATGTCGCAGGCGCTGAGCACCTCATGTGCGGCTTGCAAATTTCCAATGTCGAGGAGCTCATGGACGTACGCTTTTCGGTGTACCGCTTGCTCATTAACGTCGCCGATACAATCTAGCCACCGTACCGATACTGAGCAAGCTACTGAGCAGCTCGGGGCGAACATTTCCGCTGTCAGACAGCGGAACAATTCCGCAGTCTTTCTCGCAAATTTAGAGCCCGACTTGCAGTTTGGAGCGAAGCAGTAGGTCTCCTTGGTGGTCTTCTTTGGTGGAGCAACGCCGCCGCTAATCTCGCCGGTCATCTTTCCTACCTGGAACACTCCACATCGCTTAGGGAACTTACAAACAGTACGAGAGATGCGGAGCTCTTCACCTTTGAAACTGACACGAACAGACGACATACAACTATTCCAATACGGGCTTTATTTTTTTTGCTCGCCGCCAGTCCGCCAGCCCCCTGTAGCAGACGACGTGCGCTGCAGAACCTTTCTACTGTCCGCAGCGCCAATTTTGCGTCATGCATTTTCATCTTTTTTAATAACCACGTCATTTGTCCTGATTTGTGTTGGAGCCATCGCGGGTCTATTATGGGCGTTTCTGAGTAAAATCAGATACTCTTTATACCACCGCTTTAAGAAGCGTTCTTGAATTTCTCGGCGTTGAATCCACGTTTCAAGCAGCTCAGTATGTGTCGTGGGTTTAGCCTCGAGTGCTTCTAAATGGGGAATGACAGTGAGCCTCCGACCGTGCAAAAAATGAGCGGGAGTTAACACTTCTGCTTCATCCTGTGTAGCACACAGATAAGTTAACGGGCGACTGTTGATGGTGGCTTCGACTTCCGTTAAGAGAGGGCCTAATTGCTCGTAATTGATGAACGATGTAGCAAGAGCCTTTCGGAGACTGTCCTTAACAGATCGAACCATGCGTTCCCAGAACCCACCCCACCAAGGAGCGCGTTCTGGCGAAAACTTCCACGAGATGCCCATGTAAGCAAAAATAGTCTCCAACTGCACTGCCTCGTAAGAGTTCATATAACGCACCAAGCTCTCGCGAAGCGCGCTTAAAGCATAACGCATTGTCTGAGTAAACAACACGGGAGTAGCCACGGCGAGAGGACAATCGGCGAAAAGCTTCTAGAAAGCATCCAGTGTTAGCACGTGTAACGAGCTCTAGATGAATGGCTCGTACTACAGCACACGTAAAGATTACAACATGGGCTTTCACAACAGGTTCACCTCTCACGTATTTCGGCCCCGCAAAATCCAGTCCTACTGTGTCAAAAGGCTGATCCACTTGCACGCGCTCTACAGGCAGTGGTGCCATTGGGACACAGGCAGGTTTCGCGCGGAAACGAGCACACCATGAGCACTTCTCGATCACTTTCTTCACGCACTGCCTGGCGGCCACAATCCAGAATCTCTCCCGTAGCTCTGCCACTGTAACTGCTATTCCAGCGTGGAAGAGGCGCTTGTGGGCCCTGTGGGCGTTCAGCTGTGTCGCTCGGTGATCGCCAGCAAGCAGTAGCGGGTTCTTGACGCTAGGCTGAGTAACTGCGTTCTGTAGTCGTGTTCTTATGCGTAGAAGTCCGTCGTACTCCCCAGGAAACGGGTGAAGATCGATGATGTTTCGATGGCGCGCCCAGCTTTCAGTGATGCTATTTCCGTTGAGAAAGCTTGGGTTTGGGTGTAAGAGAGCAAGTAAACTTCCGCTCTGGCAATTTCTACAGTCAGTAACGCATTTTCTTTTTGACGTGTTAGTCGGCTGGAACCACCGGCAATCCTTAGGATCCAGGCGGTCACTCTAAGGACGTGAGTCCAGGAGCTATATCTGCTCAAGTCGAAGAGTGCAGGGTGGGGCTCTGCTGACGCATGTAGCACGATGGTATTGGGCGCACATTCTTCTATCACAAGCTGTGGGCAGGTCTCTACAGTTGTTGTCGGATGAAATGTGGTCCGCGTCGCTAGCCAAGTTGGCCCTCTCCACCAGAGGTCATTGGTACAGAGTAAACGCGCTGACGTTCCCCTGGAAATGAAGTCTGCAGGGTTGACCCTTCCAGAGCAGTGGTTGCATAGTGGAGGAACTGCTAGGTCTTGCATTTAAGAGGCTCGATTAGGGATGAACGGCTTCCACGTCGTGAAGGATCAAATCTTATGTATCCGAAACGATAACATTTTCAACAGGTCTTTGTTGACGTTGGGGCCTTTCTCTGGATGATCATTCAAGGATGTCGCTCCGGCCGCAAGCGGTGACGCATCAAAAATGACCCGTAACATTGTAGTCGTGGAAGACTCCTTGATGACTTCGTGAGGTGGCATGTAATACGTCTTGCTCTGGACTGTGTCGTGCAAAGGCATGGGTTCTGCATGACCATCCTTGAGATACTGCGTGACCGCCGTATCGTGCTAAAGTAGAAGGTCTTCGCTCTTGCACAGTCGGCGAAGGAGGCACTGTAACCTTTTCATCGCTACCATCCGGTTATCTTTAAGTTCGACATCAAGCGCCTTCCAAGGGAGGCTTACTTCGTAGCGATGGTCGCACAGCTTAACATTGTTAAATTCTTTACAAACAGTATTATCATGTTCAGACGAATCTGGTTGATCAGTTATACCCAAACTCTCAAGCTGCCAGAATTTCTGCAGTGATGTTGACAGATCGTCGAACATGGAACACGAAGTACGAAGAACACAGACATTCTTCTGCGTCCGTCAATTGAGACATCTGTCATTGCTAATTGGGCCTTGCAATACCCATCCGTGTGCCGAGCTCCTAGCAACCAGCTCTTTGTGGGTCTCATCCCATGTCACTTCTTCTCCTAATATTTTCCAAATCTGATCTGCCCCAATTAGCAAACTAATTCCTGGTTCCTGTAGCATTCCAGGATAAGCAACCACGTCAGCCAGGAGCCTACAACGACTCTATTTTCTTAACAAAGTCGTTGTCATGCAGAATCTCCACAATGTTCTCGCAAATGTGCGTGATTTCAATAGCCTCAATTTTCACAAGGGTCCCCTCAAAGTGACTCTGCAGTGCAAGTTCAACTATCTCTCGTCGTGCAGTATGGCTCGGACTTTGATGGCCAAAGACGCGTATGCATAAGTCAACTTCATCTATGACTTCGAGCTTCAGTTTGCGCGATAGCTCTTGGCTAACAAAAGTGCGTTGGCTGCCAGCTGTCAAGAATGCCTCGTACATAGCAGCAAAGATTGCGGCCCCGCATCTATGCTCTAAACATCTGAAGTAGAATAGCAGTGTCAAATCTGCAAGGGTTCTTGCTGCCTACTTGTGTAGCATGCATCGACGCACTAGCTGAGAGACTGCTTCGGTTCAGGTGTAACCGCCTGTGATCTGTTCTTATAACACACAGATGAGGCATGTCTGCCGGTGCAGTGGGTGCAACCTTGTGGCGGCAATCCTGGGCCCGATTTCGCTTGGTAGTACACCGGAAACAACTGCCGCTTGCAGTGAGCAGACGCCTTTTCTCGTTGTGGTCCAAGGAGGAGTCACATTCTGATGTTTCATGATGCTTCTCGCAAAAGACGCACGTTCCAGTGGCACTGTTCTTAAGCACTGCTGCCGATGACGCTGGTGTCTGTCGGCGACCGGATCCGGGCAGCAGTACTGTCTGCTGGACACCTCTAATGGACCGTGAGCTGTTCTCTCCCTGCAGTCAACCTCGACGCGAAAATACTGCAGGAGATCGTCAAGGTCTTCCTCCGCTGTTGGCCTTAAGTTGCGATCGTTATTTGCCTTAAGGCTTCTGTGTCTATGGTAATTTACCATGACGTCTAGAGGGATGGATTTCGTTAATACTTCGCCGAGCATTGCTGCATAAGACAATGCAGGAACTCCGAGACCTCTCAGTCCTCTTATATTCACCTGTACTAAATCGTACAGGTTCCGCAATCCCGTGACATGGGTTGAAGAGCTCACCGGAGTGAGGGTACGCAGGTTCTCAAGGTACTTTGCCTCGATGATCTGGGCGTTCCCGAAACGTTCCTTGACAATCTCAATGGCATCGGTGCAACTGTTCTCGGTAGTAAGGATCCCTGCGATAGCCTTGGCTGCCGGTCTGTCCAGAAGAAAGCGGAGATACTGGAACTTGACGATGTCACTGAGACGGGAGTTCTCATGCACGTTGTGGCGGAAGACGTCCCAAAACGACTGTCACTTCATCGTTGATCCATAGAACCTCAGCAGGTCCAATTTGGGCAGTCTTAGTCCAAGTGCGGCAGGGGCACTCACTTGGGGACCGTTTTCACCAGAAGGCAACGCGCCGGTAGGTTGTATGGGCGGCGGCTCTACACGAACACCTGTACCGGTGGTCGGAGGATCAGACAGCTCCAAAATATGGTGTCGCAGCAGTCCCAGGGCGCCGGCGGCTAGGTCTTCAATATTCCAGTACGGAATCGTAGTCAGCTGCGACCTCATCGTCGGACATATCGGCATGAAGCTCACCGTTGATCTTCGTGAGCTCGTTCGTGCTCTTCTCGAGACGCTGTAGGATAGTCCGGAGCGATGCCAGGTTCAACTCGTTGGCTTCAATGAGGTCACTGATCTGTTTCACAAGTCGCGTCTGCTGAGCTCTTATAGCTGCAAGCATCTTCTTCAAGCGTTCCATGGTCCATCCAAGTCCAAGTCCTGCTCCCGGGTTTTCGGCACCAAATGTAAAGGAGAGCCTTCTCGAAGGAAAGAGCAGGCTTCGTCGTCGGGGACGGACAAACCTTGATACAAAGAGACAATGCGTCAGCTCGTTTGGTTTGGTTGTTTGGTTTGGTTTGGTGCCTATAGAAATAGCACAACCCACTACGAGGAATTGGCCATGAATCGGGCGGCAGTGGGAAGAAAAATGAAGGATACCTAAATGGGATTTTCTTACTTAAGAACGAGATAATAAATGAATTCTAATCGTTAATATTAATTTTCATGCTATAGCATCTTACAATTTGAAGCAAATATTTTTGTTGTCTTGTGAAAAAAAATTAGCATGGCAGTCTCCTTGTTTCCATTACAAAATTAAATATGGCATCACATACGTTCCTATTACATTGTCCTAGTGCCGACGCCCCCAGAGATAGTATGATAGGTAGCGTAATGGGCAATCCAAGTTGGCGGAGGGGACCTTCTAGAAGTCGTTTTCTATGCATGGTGAACCTACGACACTCTATAAAGAAATGATCCATAGTTTCGGGTTCATTGCAATAAAAGCATTGAGGAGAAGGCGCCAAACCAGACCTATGGGTATAGAAATTAAGCCTTGGTATTCGGCAACGCATTCTAACGAACGAAACTTCAAATTTTCTTGTTGAACACCATCTGTTGTGCCAAGGAAACCTAAGGTGCTGAAAATCGGTGTTATTGAGTACACATGATTTGGCAGGTTATTCTTGGACAGAAAATTTTTTTAAATCTCACAGAAGTGACGTATGCCGAAGGTCTAGGATTCTCAGTACCGGGCCGTTAAGAGATGCCGCTGCTAGTGCGTCTGCAGATTCGTTTAAAGTGAGCCCCACGTGCCCTGGCACTAATACCAGATGGATAAGGCGTAAATGTTGGAGGATGGATGAATGAAATTCTCGGAAAATGATAGATGAATTGGGCACTGATAAAGCGGAGCAAACAGACAAGGAGTCCCTTAACCGACTCCTTCAGCCGTATACGCCAGCCGTATACGGTTGAAGTAATAGATGGGGGAAGTTTTCGTAGAGCTAGGATGATCGCTAATAACTCCGCCTGAAATATTGGCGTAAAGTCGGGTAGTCGAAGGGAGAAAGACCAATTTAATGATGCCGAAAAAATACCCACTCCTGCCTTCGCTTCACTGACAGAAGCATATGTGGCTATTACTGCATTTATTTGGAGGTTTTCGAGGTGGTCATCTAACAAACTTTTTAGGTATCGAATAGGCAGGAGTTTAGCGTTATTAGGAAATATATCATCGGATTCAACGCTTACTGTTGCAGTAGGGAAATTTTGAAAATCCACATCATGGATTGAAATTTCTAATGGCTGTAATAGTTTCTGCACAAAACCTACCTGGGGACAATGCAGTCTGGACCATTAATTCTCAAAGAATGCAGTCGGTTCTCTAATAAACATATAGAAGGAGCGTCTCTGGGGAGAAGCATATATGTTCAGTAACGTTTGGACTGTCAGTATACGAAAACGAGTTTGAAGAGAAGGCAGGTGAGTTTCATAATAAAGAATATTATTAGCTACATATTTTGGAAGGCCGAGACATAGACGTAGTGATTCGCGTTCTAAAAGAACCAGAGGGCGTAATTTATAAGTAGGGCCTCCAGAAAATAACACACATCCAAACTCTAGAATGGGGCGGACATACATACAATAAATCATCAGCAATGTCTCCCTGTGCATTCGAAAACGATTGCTGCTGACTCTTCGTAATAAACAAACTGCGCGTGCTCCTTTAGATGCTATGTATTCTATGTGTGTCTTCCAATTAAACTTTTCTCTGTAAATCATTCCCAGATATTTTAAAGATTGCACCTGCGGAATAATGTCCTGGCCATACGACAGTGTTATTCGGATAGGAAAAGTTAAGAGAAAAACAATGATTGCACTTTTGCTGACATTTAGCGACATTTGAATTCAGCCCGTCAGCTCGTCTTCAGGGTTTTAATTCTTCTTTTTCTTTTCGTGTCCATGCATTGAATTCCACGTGCCACGCGCCCTCCTCCAAACGTCTTTCTCGTCGGCTACTATGCGCCGCATAGTGTAGCAGACGACGCTATCGCTATACTTGAAACAGGCGTTTCAACAACGACAACACGTTATTGAAAGCTGATGAACCAGAGTAGGGCAAGTTCGACAAGCAATTACTTTTCCCTGGTTCATAATTCTTAATCTCGTTGGTTTGCATAAACTGGCTGGTCGGCTTTTTCATCCACACTTTGACATGGCCATGCTTACGATAATGTAATAGGTGGAAGGCGATAATCATATAACAAATGACAGCATTCACTGCCAGGTATTCCGCGTAGCTAGCTTCTGCTCTATACTAGACAGTTTCGCCCTTTCACCTCCTTCCAACGAGAAACTAGATAACATTAAAGGCGAGGGTAACTTCCTCCCAAAAAAATATTGTGGCCACCCGGAGTAGCAATCCAACCTTGGCTTATTTTTCACATTTGAACTTTGATCATACTGAATTTCCATTTTTTTTTACGCGATAGAATTTAGGGCCCCGTGTGATAGCAACGGACGTGATATCGCGGGTGGCGGAGAAAATCATCCAACCACATCGACTGCGCAGGCCCTCCACGTGGTGCAAGGTTTTGGTGAACAAAAATTGAATTGCTCACAGTTAAATCCGTCAGAAAAATGCAAAGTACGACTTTACCATTTGGCGTCGGATTGTAATTTCAATGTACGAGAGAACCTAACTCTGCTACAAGGAAACTCAAACATAAACCCCTTTTCCAGCATTTCTACCAGACCTGTGCGCGTCGGGGCAATAGCAAACAATTAATAAAATAATAAAACAGGTGCTAGAGCCTTCAGATTTTATTATAAGACCACTTATATTAACCCGATAGCGTTTAGGGCCCCGTGTCGCAGAAAATCCGGCGTCGGCATTGGCGCCCACGGCCGGGAGAATCTTCCCCAACCACCTTTAGGTATGCCACACCATTCTATCAATAATGTTGCTCATACCGTGTCTTGCATTCTTGGCAAAGCTATTCCTAGGAAGTTTGACAATGACAATCCACAAACAAATGTCATGAAACAAAACACCCACAGCGCATGCCTTTTATGTTGAATCTTCTGAGACCAAAATGTTAAAAGTGTGAAACAAATACGGAAACCTGAAAATGATGGAATTTCTTTGGCGAGGTTGTGCACGATCTCCGGGATCGGCCCACGCAAGAGGCCGCGTTTCCCCCAGAAAGCTCGCCTACGTGCACAGCGTTCACCGCCAGTGTTTGCCGGTAACCATTACGGTTGCATAAGCTGCAGTCGTCGGGAACCATGAGTATAGAGTCGGGGACCTTTGAATGCTGTCGCATTCCACTCTTAAAAGCAGCGCTAAAACGTCCTCCCAATTTTGCCCCTGAAAAAACGTCTTTCCAGCAATGCATTTCAGTTTAAAAGTGAAGCCGACTTTAAGGGGATCGGTGTAAGCTTGGTCTTTGTAAGCTGGCTTTCCCACGTTGAGTGTTGCAGTGAATGAAGCCTACTTGCCGTATGCGAATGATGCGACGCGAACGGGTCCCGATAACGCTTTCGCGTTCTTCTCTGAAATGCGAAGCTTAAGCCTCCTCCAATTTTTTTTTCACTGGTTGAAATATTGGTCAAGTTTCACGTCCTGAAACACTAATTGCATTGTCAGAGACGCCGCACTGGAGATCTGGGGATTGATTTTGACCACCCGAAGTTTTAGGCATGCACCTAAAGCTATGTACACGAACACGTTCATTTAACAGCGGAGCTTTTTCAGCCGGGTGTAATGTGTCAACCGCGAACAGAAACTGTGGGCCGATTCTGGCGGTATTGCAGAAAGGGTCCAAGCTAAATGGCAAATACCCTTGTGAACTAGTGAAACTGAGCCTGGCTAAGTCTAGCTAAGCCTGGTTGGGACTACTTAAACTTAGTCATCGATAGCCAATCAATAGCTAATCAATAATCGATCAATTATCAATAAATTCCGTGAAATGTTGGGGATGACTTGGTAGTGCTTAGCCTAGGCCAAATACGTGGCCAAAACATTGCGATAGTCAATGAATGGGTAATTGATTATCGATCAATAATCAATAAATTCCGGAAAAGCATAACCCGTAAAACAAGGACCAGCTAGGTGCCGATCAGCTTCCCTGTTTCTTTAGCCTTGCGCCACATGTGCAAGCTACGCAATTTTCTTTTAGGGGCGAAGCTACTTAGGGTGTGGGTCGTTCCCTCCTCTGTAGTAGTAGTAGTAGTAGTAGTAGTAGTAGTAGTAGTAGTAGTAGTAGTAGTAGTAGTAATATGTAGCCACCTGTAGTTTTATGAAGTGTTCACTAGATGGCGTTCCGGTTCCGCTTCCACTTCCGGTTCCATTTCCGGTTCCACTTCCGGTTCCGGTTCCATTTTGCTTGCGTTCGGTGCGAACGCGGGCAAAGCGCCGAAGGCGTCGACAACAGTTCTGCGCGTTGCTGGTGCTGCTGCATGTCCAAGTTTATACAGCTGATAAAACTACCTTGAGTCTCTCGTTGCCGACGCGCGCTCTCTTTATCTCTCGTCCGTAGCTGTGGTTTATCCGAATGATCCCCCGGTGCTTCGCCCACTCATCATCATTCACTTCGTGGATATGCTGTGATTTTTTTCTGTTTTTATTTTAACTCAGTGGCCCCAACCAAGAAAGAGTATGTGTGCGTGTGCCTGTGCGGTGGCAGAGCATCCGCCTCGTATGCAGGAGGTATATCGAAAGGGGGCCCGACAGAGATTTCACGAGTTTTCTCTGGGCTCCTGGTTGTCCAACCAAAGACCAACCAAAAACACTAAAGGATGATGCTAGAAGTCAAAGTCATAAGCATGACTCAGCAAAAATGACAATGACTGACCGAAAAGAGAAGATTAACACTCAAAAACAACTCAAATGGGTTCTGATGTGGGTACTAAGTGAAGGAAACACTAAAGGGTAATGGTAGAAGTCATAGTCATTAACATGACTGAGCAAAAAGGACAATGACTCAGCGAAATAAGATTAACACTCAGAAACCACTGAAATGGGCTCTGACGTGGGTTCTAAGTGAAGGAAACCCTAAACATGGTGGTAGAAGCCGTAGTCATGACCATAACTTAGCAAACATGACAATGACTCAGCGAAAAAGGATTAACACCCAAAAACCAATGGAATAGGTTCAGATGTGGTACTAAGGGAAGGAAAAGGCTAAAGGTCAATGGTTGAAGTCATAGTCATGAGTATGGCTAAGGCTTTCACCTTAAGGTTCCCTAGGCGTTGCTAAAGGGACTCCTGAGGACTCATGACGTAAATGTCATGACATGCGTGTCATGTAGGTCATGAAAAAGCCGCCCACGTCTTGGTGCTCTTATGGTCGTTTCGTTAACTTGGTAGGCTCCCCACACACTGCTTCGTGTAACATCTATTCCCACAGGACGTGGGATCTGCCGGCTTTATTTCTTCTTCACCGCCTTCAGATACCTTTCCTAACGACACTCATTAGCTGGGGTCCAGTTCTATAAAATAGTGTTCATGAATATCAGAAGGTAATTTTTCAGCGCTTCTTTAATGATGGTGAGGGAGCGGGGAGGATATCACACATACAGTGTCGATGGATCGCTTACATTCGAAACACACTTCCCAACTGGATCGCAAACGAGGTTCCCGAAGTGGTGGACACATGCCTACGGCGCACTTCGATTGAGTGCTGGAAATCTTTGCCATGGGCAAAAAAATAATTGCTACACGCTAGTATAGCCGGCTGTCAGCAAGTCTCGTTGTTCCATGCCTCGCTAAAGAAATGGTTTTGACTTGAGCTACAGAACAAAGAAATTTCCAACTGCGGCAGTGATATCTACACACTGAACGAGAACAGACATCCGGCCTAAAATTAGGGACCCTCGGGGGATGTCTCAAATTGGCCCTGACAGAATCACATGGCGATTCAAAGCAGGTGAATCCAACTGCCTGGAGCAGGAGACAAGAAAATCAGAGTAAGAGTACTACGCATAACGGCACGTTCTGCCGGCCTGAAGAAAAGACACCTCTTCTGACCGGCTCAGACAAATTTGTTCTTCGTTGCAAGGTTGTCAAATTTGCCGAGCAATCTTCAAACTCTTTTTTTTTACATCTGCATTCTATAACGCATTTAGACCTGCGTCGGACAACTATTTTCATTCGATCAGCAATTCGTATTGAGCCTACGCTACAGTACATAATTACAGCTTCAATTCTTTGTATCCTTACGTTGAAGTTCGAAGTTTATTTCTTGCCTACAGTACAGGTTAATATATGTGAATAATGCATTCGGAACCCTAGCTCGAGGCTAGTTTGGATGAGTAAAGAATTTTATAGAAATAAAAATACCGCAGATCCGACGCCCTGTGGGAATCGATGTTATGTGAAGCAGTGTGCGGGAAGCCTACCAAGTTCAGAAACGACCCTGAGAGCACCAAGACGTAGACGGCTCTTTCATGACCTACATGACACGCATGGCATAAGTCCTCAGAAGTCCATTTAGCTGAGTCATGCTCATGAATATGATTTCTACCAACATCCTTTAATGTTTCCTTCACTTAGTGCCCACAGCCAAACCCATTCCAGAGGCTTTTGAGTGTTAATCTTTTTTTGCGGAGTCATTGTCACTTTTGCTAAGTCATGCTCATGACTATGATTTCTAGCAGCATCCTTTAGTGTTTTCTTCACTAAGTACCCACGTCCGAACCGATTCAGTGTTGGGTGTTAATCTTTTTCGTTGGGTCATTGTCATGACCTACATGAGACGCATGCCATGACATTTATGTCATGACCTATTATGTTCGTCATACACTCCTGTGATACTATGCCAATTTTGGTACCTACCAAATTAACGAAATGACCATGAGAGCACGAAGAAGTAGGTGGCTAGATAGATAGATAGATAGATAGATAGATAGATAGATAGATAGATAGATAGATAGATAGATAGATAGATAGATAGATAGATAGATAGATAGATAGATAGATAGATAGATAGATAGATAGATAGATAGATAGATAGATAGATAGATAGATAGATAGATAGATAGATAGATAGATAGATAGATAGATACTGTAAAAGTAGCAAAGGTTCGCCAAGAAATGCTTCGCATTTATTAGTTACGGAAGAGCGCACAGAAGCTTTTATTATTTTTTTCTCTTCAGTATTCACTCATGACGACTGAGTGGCACGGCACCTATCTTGACTGTTTCTCCTGTCCGTCCTTCTGCTGACGATGTCGTGATTAAAGAAGCAGCCGTTCTTCACCTGCTTTTGCGTATTAATGTTAAGAAAATTGTTGGCACAGACGGCATTCCCAATGAGTTTTTATGCCGTTATGCTGAGTGAATAGCTAAATACACAACGATAATCTTTCAATCATCCCTTAGCCAAAGTACCATTTTTATAGCCTGGAAACAGGCCAAAATTGCACCTATTCATAAAGGTGGCATCACGACATACATTGATAACTACAAGCCCATTTCTCTTACGAGCACCTGCTCCAAGTTACCGGGGCATATTAATAGTGAACAGCTTTCAAGTTATCTTGAAACGCATAATTTATTTTCCCCAACTAAACATGGATTCCGCGAGCGTCTATCTACCATAACGCAACTTGGTGAATTAGTTCATAACCTCTCCGAAACAATCAATAACCCAGGACCGATAGAACATATTTTTTTATATTTTTCCAAAGCATTTAATAAAGTCTCCCAGTCAAAATTGTTGTGGAAAATTCATGCTTGTTCTAACTGAACTAACTGGTTCAAATCTTATCTTCAGTCTCGAGAACAATACGTCGAAATTGGTGGCTATAAATCAAATATCCTACCAGTAGTGTCAGGGGCACCTCAAAGCAGTGTGCAAGGGCCCCTCCTATTCCTAATAATTACTGATAATTTTGCAAATTGTACAACTGTTTCACTACGATTGTTGCGGATGATAGTGTATTAAGCATTATACAGTAGGACAACATCACTAGATGATCAACTGGAACTAAAGGCTAGCTTATAAAAAATTACGGAGCGGTGTGACCAATGTCAGATGATGCTGAACCCATAAAAATCTGTGCCTATGTCCGTAACGAGAAAAAAAGGTAATTCATATGAACACCTACAAAATTCGCGACACTGAACTAAATAAGGTAAGTCAACATAAATACTTGTGTGCTTTTTACTGAAAACCTCAGGTGGAACACACACATAGATAGGGTATGCAATAGAGCCAGCAGAGCTCTATGGAGTCTCAGACGCAACTTACGCAGTAGTACACCTGAAATAAAAAACTTGGCACATAAGACCTTAATTACACCCATTATAGAATGTGCAAAAATAGTGTGGGACCCTCACACACCAATAAATGATCCCAAATTAGATCGAGTGTAGTGGCTGGCAGCTAGATTCATATTTTACAAATATTGCTATTGTCACTCCCCTAGTGAACTGTGCTGGAATGCCAATCTTCATGCCTTCAAAATTAGGACAACAGTGGACAGATTAAAATTTCTCTTCCTCATCGTTCATTATAAACTTAAAATTAACAGTTCCGACTTCTTCATGTTATCGCACAATGCACGCTTCCGACAAGTACATATCATGTATATTGAATCATCATTAACAGCAAATGACACTTTTAAACACAGCTAGCTTCCTAGAGTAATTAAGGAGTGGAACATGCTCCCCGATTCACTAGATCTACTTCTTCGACAGATACATTTTTAAACGAGGGGACTGTTCTTGTTCATTCGGGTCAAGAAGTTTCCTGGTCCGCTAGTTTCTGTAATACCACGCTTTGGTTCCGACAAGTGCCTATGTGTTCGGATTTTTACTACTGTGAATATATGTGAAATAAGTAGTGCCTTTATTAAGCATGAAATGCTTTTAGCTCCCGTTGTCAGCGCCCTTCACGAGACCTTGAGCGAAAATCCAGAGCCGTTATCCTGGAACTCAAGACGAGAATGGGTGCCAGAACAAAACGAGAACCTGCGAGAACATCCGGGCACCTTTGCGAGAGCAAAGCGGGATCATCCTGGCAACCAGCCAAAACGTAAGAAAATGCGGTCTCTGTTCCCCAACCCTTTGTACAGGACCGCATTACACATACGCTAGTTACTGCCCAAACAAGTTAAAAAAAATATTCCGTCTGATTTTTTCCAAATGTTCGTTCACAATATCACTCAAGCTGCGACTTCTTGTACGCTGAACTTTAATTTGTCATTTTCAATAGCGACGTTCAAAAGGCAGGTACAGTACACCATACACTTGATTGTCATCTCTTGGCGCTGCGACAGGGTTGCCTCAGCTCTTTTCAACACCAGCTGTCCGTGAGTTCTGCGGCACGAGCTTTGCGCCGCCTCCTTCGAGAGATGGCGCCACGCTGCGTGACCAGGTCGGCAGCGTCCGGCGCGGCGCACATGGTTGTTTGGCCGAGACGAGACTTGCAACGAGGTTCGGTTCAAAACAGGTTCATTTCTGCTCAATAAACGTTCAGGCCTGCCTCGCGGCACCAATATGGTTTGCAGGTAGCCATTTCATGCTTACATCTACTCTCGATTACGAGAGAGCCAGCAGTTTTTCTTATTATTATTATCGCTGTCTTTATTGTTGCGCGTGTGATTCTTCATTGTATCGTAATTATCAATTGCATGTTCATTCCTGTAATGGCCCTTCGGGGGTTAACAGTATTAATAAGCAAACAAAACACACAAACAAAGTTTCTCCTTACGACCAGTCCTTTCGCTCGGGCTAGCCGCGTCTAGAAGATTTGTGAGAGGTACCTTCCGTCTACATTATTTGAGCTGACAGGCACCCGATGCGGATGAGAGAAGACGTTTTCCGTCACTCCAACATTTTCTATTTTCGGCCTAAGCTCCGACTTACAACTTAACTTACTTACAGTAAGAACAAAGTGCATAAGACAAACTTCAGTGCTATGGTCTAACGCGCCTATCTCTCGAGGCCGTCCGAAACGACAGATACCGATTACACAATATGACACTCTCCAAGCTAACCAGAAATCTTGTTCTGCTATGTGGCACTAAATCTGTGATCAAAAGAAGCGCCTGCCAGGCGTTATGTAAGCGACGGAAAGCTTATCTGATTTCAAGTGAATCTGTGCGCTCACATCGTTCCGAGAAATCGTTCACATTATCCTCTCGCGAAGTTGACGCACGAACGCTAACTTGCTTCTTGCTGTAGTAGTATCAAAAAGCAATCCGGGATGCTTATCGTAATGGCCTCTGAAGCTCAATGCATTCAGCAGTGACATAATCTTGGTGGAAGAGAGCCAGTGTTTGATGGGTTGCTCAGGTTTGAGCCTACAGAATAATATAAAGAAAGCGCAGCGATATAGAGCTCTTCGGGATTATCCGTGGAGTCGGCTTCGAAAGAAACAGAATCTATCGAGAGATTGATAGAATAAATGCCAGTATAGCTGGCACTCTTCTAAGGCTTCCAGGCCACAGAGCTTTTGGTGCTGCTTTTGTTACGCTCGAAGTATTACGCTCGAAGCATATAGAAATAGAACTCGTACGCAGGGTACCGGGCGTTGGAGCCTTCACAGCAACGGGAAACGCGCAATGAACATGTGCATCCAGTTCTTTGAGGGTGGCCATCATTCGATATCACTGAAAGCTACTAGCAACGACTGAAAATATTTCCCCTGTTCATGATCTTTCGTGATCTGATTTTTGGGGCTGCTGCTGCTTACATCGCAGGCACCATGGCATCAAGAAAGTGTGGTCGTTACATAAAACAACGGACCGCACAGTCAACGTCAACTTTTCGGGGCATGGTATCAGAAAAAAAGCTGCATGATTCCATAAATTTGGAACGCAGTAAAGCTTATGCATGCACGCAGCATATATTTACGATTTGCTACCTGCGATAGCGTACGCTACCAAACGTATTGTCGTATTGTTTCACTGGCAGCAAGCTAAAAGTGCGCCGAACTAAAAGTCGCTCCCCCCGTATCGGTAGTCGGTACATCCCTGCATTGCCAGACGCATATATTGAAAATCTAGAAGCGCCTTAGCAACCGCAGTTGAAAGCGATTGGCTGAAGTGCCGCCGGCGACGCTCGACGCCCTTTGCAACCGCTGTGAGAGTACGCTGCGCCACATAAAGCCTTTTACGCTAGACTGACCTAACCTAACCTAACCTATCCTAACATAACCTAACCTAACATAACCTAACCTAAGCTGACCTAACCAAACCTTAACCTAACCAATCGTGGGCGACATGCAAAGGCAATAATCATCACCGTGTGACATCAGGGCGTCGGCGGCGGCGTTTCAGCCAATCGCGTTCAACCGCGGTTTCTAAAGCGCTGTCCCTTCTAGATTTTCAATATACGCTTCCCGCACCTGCAGATGAATATTTAAGAAGCACTCGAGCATGAAACGTACTGCTGCGTGCATTGTCAGTCCCATACTTTGCCTGCTGAAGACGTACAAGCCCCCTTCCTTGAATATATATATATATATATATATATATATATATATATATATATATATATATATATATATATATATATATACGATAGCATGAAGCTCTGGGAAAGTTTCTCATCGTCACGCACTCCCGAAGCCGCTACTTCTCTGAATAGCCGACTAGTGCTCAACTGCGATACCCTCATTTCATTTTAAATCAGGAGTGACTATGAAGTACCGCAGAGCACGCACGTTTCGAGATCGCGAGATGCGGAAGCTCTTCCCTGTCAGCAAGTACTATTGCGCGCGGGACAGATATTGTTTACCGCACACAGAAACGACGACGGCATACAATTCGGCGAACCCTGGAAGCGTCATAACGCGGTAGGCGCACTCAGTGGAACCACACCACTGCTCTGTGTTCACTGTGCTCAATATTAATGAAGCGCGCGCAGAGGCATCCCAGCGCCTCGGCAGCACCTGCCTGTATTTTCGTTTTTCTTAGTTCAGTGAAGAAATAAACACTTAGATCGAGCTCTTCCTGCATGCCAGCTCATGGCAAAACACGAGCACTGTGGGCGCAACACCTGTCGTTAGTACTGCACAAGGGCTAACTCGATTAAGCTGCCAGCCCAGCTTTGCATTCACGTGCGACGCCGCTCCCGGGAGCCTCGTAATCATACACGAGCGGATGACTACAAACTATGACTGATTGCGAAGGATGTAAATGGCATTTGGCTAGTGTATTGCACGAATGGCTACAAGCTACACTTCCTTTTTCTTGGGTAGAAAATGGAGTAGTTTCTCTTCTCAGCAGTGATTCAAGTAGACCAGTGGCTAAAGTTGCTACTCACTGACGGAGTGCATGGTGTGAAACAACGCAAGAACCAGGGTGGACGTAAACAATAGAGGACGAACGTTGACTAGTGCAGTCACACAGCCATATAAACAGCTTAGGTCTCATCTGTCAAAACAAGCATGTGACAGCTTGCTCATCTTTTTTTATTATTATTGCCCGTATTTCTTGCCTTCTGGTGCTTACGAACTCTCTGGTGTTTCCGCGATATTGCAGATAAATTCCTTCACATGGGTAAAAGTAAAAGCTTAACGGGAAGAAACTGAACTACGTTGGGTCACGCTTCTTGTCGGCATTATTTTTACATCGCGTTTACTTATCGAGTTTATCAAAATAAGCAGTAATATAGCAATATGACATCCCCGGCGTATGTGAGCTGCTTCAGTCCGACTTCAAGTTAAACAGTAGTTCATGCAAATGCGTTCATGCATATTTACCGTGTCAATAAAGGGCTACATACGGTGTCTGATATTTGCGCCAAGATTTTCTTGAGCACATCCAATTTGAAAGTTTTGGAGAGCCAAGGCACAGGTTGGAAGTTATGTGAAGCGAAGTTTTTCTGAAGCTAATATTTAGTAATGTAGTTAACACTTAATTAACTAATTAATAATTAAATAACTACATTCAATGTACACAATTAACTTTATTGTCATCTCATAAAACATGTAATCGCATGCAATGTTTATGTACCGCACAGATCACGAAGTAATTGTCATGCATTATACACCATTCACAGGCCATGCCGAAATGCGACCACCAGCGCCCATTGGGTGACATCGACGCGGAGATGTTCCGAGGAGGAAACCAACGTTTCTCGAGGGAAGGATTTTGTTTGTCGCTGAATCAAATAATCGCTTTAAAAAAGAGAGATCACGGCGTTTTCGTTCGAAACAACGCCAAGAAGCAGATGGAGAGAGAGAGACAGAAGAAAGGGTAAAGGCAGGGAGGTTGACCAGATGGGAAGATCCGGTTTGCTACCCTACGCAGGGGAGAGAGGGGAGGTAAAGTGACAGGAAAGTAGAGATAGAGAAAGAAAGGAGCACAGATACACAATCACAGTCGGTCACAGGTGGCACAGCACAGTAGCACTTGCAGCACTATAAACATCTGTCCGGGCTACAGCCGCTTGTCCAAGCCTGTTGCCCTTAAAAACTGCAACAGTGCCCTCGTCGCCCTCCGCTGCGATAGCTTGTGATGTCGGCATTCTAAAATAAGTTTCTCTGTTAGAGGTCTTTGGTCAAAACGCGCTATCGCGTGTACGAGCGATCGTTTCTGTAAATTGTAACGAGGACAGTCACAGAGAAGGTGCTGATGAGTCTCCTCGCTACCACAGTCATCACACGAGGCCCCGCTCGATAGTTAGCTCTCGCCGCCGTTTTCTCCAGAGCCCAGCTGTTCTCAATAAACGTCATTAGCCCCCTTTGAAGGCGCGTGGCAATATGCTTGAGTGGAACGCAGCCGCACTTGGAAAACGTGTCCCAAGTTTGCTTCACCGCGTAGAAACCAATTCGATGTCCTGCATGAGTGACTGTGTCGATAAAAAAGAATATCCTCATTATACAGTAGATACGAAGACAGAAAGACAAATAGAAATCAAGGAAATAAATAGCTTAATTTGTATGCCCATTCATTTCATTTCTGTTTTCTTTATTATTTCTCTCACATTCTGCCATTTATGCCTTCACGGGAATGATTTAGCGTCAGACCAAACATAGCGAAAGATTATCTGTCAGGTCTAACAATTTCCGATTGGAATACAGCGAGCAGAAAACAAGAAAACGAAAGAAATTGGTGGCCATGAAGTAGACGCAGTCATTGCCAACGTCACAGAGAAATGTTTCCGACGTTGAGAGAGAGAGAGCACTGTTTCTTTGCCCCTTGACATAATATACTGTCCGCTGTGTTTACATCTTGGTGAGTCTACGACAGCTCAGCAGTCACGCTGGTCTTCATTAGGTTGCCGCTGCTTTTTTTTTTTTTTCTTTTTTTTTTCCCTACCTCTGACCATTGCTTGAAAGCCTTGTGGCAAAGCCCATGTTCCCTGTCCGTGTCTAGAAGGCATATCCGCTGCACTCGACAGGTAATGGCTTTGTTCTGCGGCCGACATACCTCCGCGTTCGCCGAGATAACTTCGAAAATGTGCAGCGACAGCAGGTGGGCAACTAAATATCTACATTTCGACCATTCTGGTTGAACGTAGTTGGTTCTGTTGTAATCATTTGTTCTGCCACTGCTCATTTGTCGGCAGTGGTTAGAAGTGCACACTACACGTATACGTTCCGCCTTTGCCGCTGTGTATCTTAACATGTGTCCGAGGTTTTGGTGCCTATCGTCTCTGGGTCTTTGCTTTGCTTTCCTGTGCTTCTATTTGCGTACATGTGTTTTTGATCTATTAAGTGGACCGATTTGGGTAGTTAGTTAGGTTAGCTAGTTAGTTCGTCAGTTAGTTAGTTAGTTAGTTAGTTAGTTAGTTAGTTAGTTAGTTAGTTAGTTAGTTAGTTAGTTAGTTAGTTAGTTAGTTAGTTAGTTAGTTAGTTAGTTAGTTAGTTAGTTAGTTAGTTAGTTAGTTAGTTAGTTAGTTAGTTCGCGTGTTCGCTCGTCCGCTGGCTGACTCGCTGGTTAGTAATTAGTTCGTTTGGTCATTCTTAAACAGCAAATTCCAATAATTAAAACAGTTCTCAAGGTTGTACAGACTAGCGGTGGGTCTCCAAAGCAACCCAATTTTTTAAATCAATCAATTATTTAATCAATCCTAGGGTGTCAAATAGAAAGATGAATGTGCGACCCGGAAATTATAATGCCGTAGAAGGGGTCCTTGTAGTTAACTTAGGCATTTTCCCGAGGACAAATTTAAAGTGTATTATTCAGGAAAAAATGTAATGTAATACAAAGAACATGTTATCTGGAGCATGTAAAGCATGTTAACGGAAGTGCCGAACGCAAATATGAAGCGTGTTGATTCATACTTGTAAACAAGACACCTAGTTGCGGGGAATGCCTTCAAATAAGTTTTGTTATATATATACTCTTCACTACAGTAGTAATTTCTTGGGGTAAACTATTCCAGAGTTTCATGGAAACGTATGGGCCTGCGTATCGCCAACTCTTCGCGTACGACAGCTTTAATCAGAGATACTGCCGGGCGGAACTCGTCGTAGGAACGTGCCGGGGGAACCGATGGAGACGCAGCCTCAATCTCGCGCCGGACAAGACGCAGCAGGTTTTTGCGGCACCAGGCGGCTGGACGTCTTCACACGATGAGCTAGCGGCGGTATTAGGGAACTGAACGAATTGTTGTGAAACACGACGGCTCTTTGCTTCTTCAAAGCGTCGGCACTCTCTTATAATGTCGTCGACCGTCGAGCAGTCCTTGTATACGAGTAAATTAAAGGCGTCATTGGTGATGCCTTCAAGAATGTGGCTGACTTTGTCAGCTTCGAGCATCTTGTCATCGACCCGCCGACAGAATGCTTATACATCTTGAATGTACACAACGTACGGTTCAGTAGATGTTTGGGCCCGGCACGAACATACCTTCTTGGCGGCTCACTGGCGGCCAACTGGCTTCCCAAAGAGTTCCTGCAGTTTTTCCTTGCAGGTTTCCCAACTGGTCAATTCCTCCTCGTGTGTTCGCAACCAAACACGGGCCGTTTTCTTAAGGTAATAAGTGATGTTAGCCAGCATTATAGTGCGGTTCCACTGGTTGTTCTTGGTGGCGCGTTCGTATTCAATTAGCCAGTCTTTGACGTCCATGTTGTCAGTGACCGAGAAGGTGCCAGGGTCCCGGAGTTGGGTCAAGACAGTCGATGCTGTGGTAGCCTAAACCGAAGCAGCGGGCCTCTCAGTCGACATGATCGAAGGGCCTACGAGATTTCCGCTGCGAAATTCCGTGATGTGCTCGTGATGTACTCCGCATCTCCACCAAGACGTTACGGGGAGATTTACAGAAAAGGAGGTTTATTTACGCTATGTACAAGGAGACTAAAAGTTGGACAGCAACAACAAAGATGATGATAATGATGATGATGATGATGAACCTCTGTCATGGATCGCACCCACTAAGGGGGATAGGCCAACAATCGGGCGGCAGGTGAACCACAGTTTCACTTCTTCCTCGTCTCGTCGGCTCTACGCTTCAGTATCGTCTTTGTCCGCCGGACAACCGGCTCATAGCAATATGAAGACAACGTGAAATTCGGCGTTGTCTTTTGGACTAATAATGGTGAAGATGATATCAATCGTATAGGGTAAGCTGTGTTTTAGGAATATATTTGTATCGATGGGCATGCGTTAAGAACAGTATTTCTAACGGAGTGTCTATGCGGGGACGAAGAAACTTTAGTCTTGACACAAACGTGCCGTTGCTGACCGACTTAAATCAAGACAGCATACCGATGATAAGCATGAGTGGTATTACATGCGAAGTATGCATCAGCCAAACTTCGGATACTTATACGTGCCACACTAAAAGGACAAGAAACAGAGTGAGGCATTCTAATATAAAGCATGAAAACGAGTTTATTACAAAACATTTTCACCTTAACGTAGTTTCATTGCTTTATTCCAGTTAGACAAGTTTTCGCGGCGAGTTTTTCTTTTTTTTTAATGCTTTGGCATTAGGAAAGTCAAAGTGTAAAATCTATATTTATTTACACTTTGATACTCCTATATACATGTATCGCCACTGAATGTGTTTATCTCACAACCCCGTCGTCGTTAGAGTGACATAGTTTATATAATTTTGTTATTCATAGTTTTGGGAAATAAAAAAAGCTGATTATTCGTATGCTGTTATATTTATATTACATTATTATTTTCATACATTTCATTTTTTTCCAAGGTCATTTCAGGCGTCAAGAAGAAATTATATATGCTTGTGACGAAACTCTCGTCGCAAACTCATACGCCGAAGTACGCAGCAGTGGAATTATCGTAAGCTATGACGAAACACTCGTAGCGAAAACCAACGTTTTCCAAGCTTTTGAGCATGAAACATATTTCTCACGCAACGCAAGACGTCCTTGGGGTGTCATCATCTTCGTAACACGAGAAATAAGTTTCACAAACTTTTTTTTTCTTTTTTACTTCGCAGCGCTACACATAGCTGCAGAAAATCCGACGCAGCGATGCAGCGTTTGGAGCGAGGTTCTTTGGACTCAAAAACGCAGAAAAGAAATCCATGTAAACGGTAAAGCAAAAAGCTCGACGTTTGGAACGCAACGCCGCTCACACACGCCGATGGTGACAGAAGGCAGCATCGCTAGCTCGCTTACAGCACCTCTAGCATTGATTAAGAAAATGTAGTTTGCTCAAGTGCTCACGCAAATATTTTTTCATTCCTTTTTTTTAATTATTGGCTCTCGAAACCGCAAGCAAGGAGTAAAGAAAGAGAAGTGTAGGCAAGAAAGCGTTGTATAAAAAAAAAAGAATGGCCGAAATCAAATAAAGAAATACAACTGGAAGCGAGAATCGAAGGAAGCAAGCTTACAACAACAACAACAACACAATAACATGAAGAAAAGAGAGAAATACAGAATGTAGGCTCAGGTAAGAGGGAAGAAAGTAGCGAGAGAAAGATTGAAGCAACAAAAAAAATTGAGTCAAAAAAAGGAAGGAACAAAGGAACGAAGGTGAAAAGAAACGCAGAGGCGTGATAGCACGTGTACCTTAGAAATGCTCTTTTCTTTACATCGATATTTTTTTGCTTTAAATATACCCTTAGGGCTCCTATTCCTAAAGTCTAGTAATATAGGATGCATATAGTATAGTTTGGCGCATGACTTTCTTTTCCATTAAAGCTTGGGAAGTCAAGAATGAAAGGTTTCTCACCCTCTGGTAATACAACGTTTGGAGAGATGGACAGAAAGACAAGAAAAAAAAAAGAAAGAGAGAAGGAAGAAAGCTTGGCAATTAAGCACCAAGTAAGATGTAATTTCTTGCAGACAACTGAAACGCGTTTCTGGATGCGTTTGCATGGAATACGGGTATTATACGAAACTGATCGCTTTGAGCAAATTTGTCGGCAGAGAAAAGGAAAAAAAAAACAAAGCTCTGATAGCGCTAATGGAGGTCTGCTACATCAAGCGAAGGGACCAAGCTAGTAACAGCATACCAACTGTGTCCCTTCTAGAGAAGAGACTGGTTTTCTTGTATAAATCTCCACACATGTCTTTTAGCTAACACGCGTTGTGTCGCAGTTCACTTCGTGTGTATACGCTTTCTTGTTTGCTTCTTCAGCGAAGCATGCTCACGAATATCATTGGAGTGTTCGCTGTATACCTAAAACACATGTTCTAACTGAATACAAATAAGTTTTCAGTCGATCCCCGTCATTTAATCTCTGTTTGTTCACTTCTATTTTTCGGCGTTGAAATCCTTAATTCTGAGTCACCAACTGAATAGTGTCTAACTACTCCATTCTAGAGGAGTTCTGTAAAAGGTGGTATACAAGGAGTGCTGCAAGGCATGTCGTTTGGCTACAGAATAAAAAGACTCGTTGTAATCCGGTGACATTGCAATTTGTTCTTGTTCTCCTAACGTGATTTAACGCCAGCAGTAGACGTAGTTAGTTACTGCGAGCCCGTGAGTTTATCTACAGCTTACGTGTCTTAGCGACATGTCTATACTACTTACTATTGCGCCATGCTCGTCCCGTCTTTGAAACTTTACACATTGTATTAAGGGAAATGACATCCGGCTACAGACCCGGCGCGTTCTGTTCCAGCGTTGCTTCCGATGTTTCAGCAATTTCCTGCATGTCCCTCTTCCGCACTTGACGCCGCTTGCTGGAAATTTCCAGTATTGACGCTACCGGAGGTTGCCGACCGGCGCGATTCGTACTCCTGGGAACGTTATATCAGGCGGGCGCCTTACTTCAGTCGCGTGCACTTCCGCTCTAGTCAAGCACATGGTCCGTCCGGAGCTGACGCAATTTCTACGTGTATTGCATTGATGGTCGTACAGGCCCCATGCTCCACTTTGCCGAGTGGTGATTTCCAGGATTTCAGTTTAGTTCATTCTTGCTTTCTTGAGGACCCCTCTTGCATGGTTTTACGCTAGAGGGGAGAGGTCCAGAAACAACACGATTCCCGCGGGTTTTCACGCACTTAATCGTTATATTTGTTTTAGTACCATTCTGTTATATTTCATTTCATTTTTACAATTTGTCGCTAATACTTTATAATCCTGCAAGTTTCATTCTGCTCTTTTCTTTATTTATATGTTACCCACTCCCCACTGCAAAGCCTCGGCGATTGAGGGTGTCGAAAATAAATAAAATAAATAAATGAAAATACAATGAAGCTGTCTGAAACATTCCGAACGCCTTCCGAGACACCATACGGTAAACTTACAGAAACTACACAGAATTGATTTCCATACAAAGCCTACCGACATTGATGCCAAGGAAAGCATCGGGGGAATTGGCTGTGGTTGAAATTAAAATGTAGAAAATAATCAAGAAACATGGTCAGAGTTCCCCTGGAAACATGGTCAGAGTTCTCCTGGTCAGAGTTCCCCTGGGAACTCTTCTCATGTAACAGCAATCATTGTTAATGGAAAGCTCGGCTCACCTGTACGAGAGCCAGGTTGCGCGGCGTGGTTTAAGTGAACATTATGCACGCATGTATTTATTTCGTATCTATGTGTCATCGGTGTGCGTGTAAGTTTCGCATCAAATTTATTATTGCAGCCGAGCAACAACTCGCCCAGTAACAAGGCCATTCATTTTCTTTAGTATCAGGGCCGTTCTAGCGTTACATAAAGAAGTACAGAACAAGAACATATCTATGCGTCACCAAAAATATGATCGAGTACAGTTGATCAATTGCAAATTGCAAAGCGGCATCTTGAATGGAGGCGATGGAGGCGGGAATGTGATTCCAGTCCCTTGAATAGCTGGGAATAGATGATGCAAGTTCATGAAACTAGAGTACCAGCTTTGTGTCTATTGTTGAAGGATGGCGGCTCGCAATTTGATGTCGTTAAATGCAATTACTTCAAAGTTTAGTTTGCACAACACACTTTGCGAAACATACATAAACGAAAAACGGGATGACGCAGACAGATCTGGAAGATTTAACACTTTCTTTCGTTTGTGAAGCGCTAACCTGCAGTTTGGGGGTAAAAAACTGCAATAAAACAAGCAGACCAGTTCTGGAAGAGTTCCTTAGAGAGTTAGTATATGGTTGCCAAACAGAAAACTCATTTTGCTCGAACTTGCCCGAATGTCGAGTTGTCCCTGTCGGACAACTCGACATTGACGACTGTAGCTAGACAAAAGTGCTTTGGCACGCCATATTGCATGACGACCGCCAAGAAAGACGAATTCTTGATTATCGACTATGGTGAACTCGGTTTTTTCTTTCCGCGTCATGTTACGGAGGAATCTGTTCTTTTTGAAAACATGGGGTACTTCTTCACTTTTTTTTCTAGATCCAATACCTCATTCACTTTATCTGTCACGAAGTAATATAACCACTACAAAGTAGTAGCAACAGGAGAATGTTTCATTCCTGAATGCATCATTAATGGTCTTCCTTGCTTCTGCACTTCAGTTTTCTTTTTTTTTTAACATGTGTGGCTCTCTTCTTTTTTTTTTTTTTATTCAGCTGCTACGGTTTCTAGACTACTTATGGAAACGATTCTATGGCGCTATCTTGGGCTGTTGTCGAAGCAGCTTTTCATCTGCAGCGAACCACATGCACGTTACTACAATCGTATTGTATATATCGTAAATTGTATGGGTTGAATCGAATGATTGGAAATGTGTCAACCTTATGCTACAAAAAAAAAAAAAAAACACTGCTTCAAGCGGTGGTACCCATTCCTCCACTCAAAGAGAGTGTTATGGTGAGACCAAGAACACTACGCTGTTTGGAATTCAACAACCAATGTCATTTCATGTACAAGTTACTTCAAGGTTACTGTGCGTCATTTTAGTAACAAATGCGACAACAGTGTGGCTTAGTTAGATTATGAAAAATGGCCTCCAATTCGCCTCCATCGCGACAGATGCAGCTATAGAAGGGGCAGTGTCCTTTCATGAAGCATCACGTAGCCCTTGTACAGAAACAAACGCTTTCGCCACTATCGTACCCTTTTGATGGTACGTGGCAGCAATATGGCTGCATTCCATTAAGTCGCTTCGTTTTCTTCCTTTTTTTTTTTTTTTGCTCTGCCATGCAAATCACAAGTGAAATTGAGTTAGCTGGTTAGTTAGTTTGGTTGTTAGTTAGTTAGTTAGTTAGTTAGTTAGTTAGTTAGTTAGTTAGTTAGTTAGTTAGTTAGTTAGTTAGTTAGTTAGTTAGTTAGTTAGTTAGTTAGTTAGTTAGTTAGTTAGTTAGTTAGTTAGTTAGTACCTATGGTCATCCTACGCCAGCCCGTTAAAGCCTAGACGCTTCGACAGTGCCTCACTGACAAGCCACATCCATCATAAAAGACGTCAGAGTCGTACTGTGTTGTCATTTATTCCATCCTGGCCCACACTGCTTGCCTTCAAACGCACAAACAAAACTGACAACCGGGCTACTTGGCATTGGTTCATGGAAGCGGCAACACAACAACAACGAAGAATGCTCTTTGCTTTAACAGATGCGCTTTTGATTCGCCGAAGTAAAATGCATCTCTTAAGGCTGGACACACGACGGGCCGAATTCCGCGGACGAGGGAAGTTGATCAGCGCCAGCGAATCACGCTTCACAATGCGAGAAGCAGCTAGCGACGCAATTTGTCGCAGCTTGACCACGTTTCGATCGCCTGCGAAGTGAATCAGTAATCTCGCCCGTCGTGTGAATTGACGTTTAATTAAATGAAGTGTTGAATTCCGACGTTTCTACGTTTTAGGCAAGCCGTAGTCGGACGCTCTGGATTAAATTATACTACCCGGGGGTTCTTCAGCGTGCCGTCAAGGCAGCGCACACGAGCGTTCTTGCATTCCGCTCCCATAGAAATGTGGCTAGCGCGACAGGGGGCAAACCCACCAACTCGCGCTCAGCTTCGCAATGCCGTAGCCGCTATGGCTTTAACTGCATTTGTAATGTTAAAAAAAATTAAACATAAGAGAAATAGGCCTCAACTCAAATATGGAGTGCCTATGAGAGCGAACATTTATATAGCAGTACAAAGTGAGACGCACTGGCGTTGCGCCTTATGTATAGGGTAGTTTTATCGGCGCTTTTCATACTAGCCGCCACTGGAGAGCACAAGAGGAACCACCACAGCCTCGGGTGCGAAGGAGCTGGTGTACATACTTGGCAAGAAAAAAAGCTTAGAAAAAAGAAATATCACTTTCGGTGGTCTCTTATCGCCGACAAACAGACGCTGACGACCTGCTTTGCGATCAATCGTCACTCCTAAGACGTTGGCCAAGCGCCCAACGCAGACTTCTCGACAGCCTGTGAGCACTTATTCGCAATCCGTGACCAGGGGAGGTATCTGCGTTGTTTATTTATTTTCCTTACCGAAATCCTGTTTAGGTGTTTCGTATGTCCATGGGGTGCACATTCATATCCGTACTTCGTATCGCCGAGGAAAGAAGCAATTCCTGACCCCAGCTCCAGTTAACCCTAATATTGGACAAAATATTATTTTTTTTTACTATTTAATACTAAAGGAAGAAAAAAAGGGAACTTTCTTTAAGACTCTTTAAGACCGGCTATCCTAAATACCAAAGCACGACTCAATAAAGAAAAAGCAAAAAAAAGCAAAAGCGAAGTTAGTATAAGTATAGGTGTGCTCGGACATCACGCTAAACGAACGAAATAACACATAGATGCTTTAATGAGAAATAACGGGCAATTGGCCCCAAAATTTTTAGGAAGGAATGCTCGTGGTCAGGTCCAACGTGCTTTGATTTGACGGAGCCGCGTTTGAATGCAATTATTTTACACGGGAGTGTGGAGACTTCTAGAACAACGCTCGAAAGATGTACTTTCTTAAATCGGCTCATTTTCAGCATCAGCAGAGAACTTCGACGGGGATCGTTTAAAACTGGTCCAAGGGTTTTAATTTGGAAAATTTTTCGACTGAAGGTCGCATTAAGAAAGTGGGCTATTAAAAATGTCTGTGATGCTCCTAGAAGAAAATACCTCGTTATGAAATTGTTCATGTAATTTCCTGCTTCACCATCCATAACACACGCATTTCAATGTTCGTGCTTATACGGACTAATTTCAGCTGGACCTTTGTTTTTTCCGCTCAAGCAATTCATTTCCATTAGGCACGCCATAATAGCAGATATATACACGAACAACGCGGGATCGGAGCTCATTTGTGCCTTTTATTGCCTAATTCACTTCTAAACTCAAACTATTAGTAAATGACCTTTTTGTGTTTATCAGTGATCCTATAAAGTGCTTATTCACTTAGTTACCGACCTCATTCAATGTCATGATATTGAGCTGCTAAAGCAAGCTTGCGTGATCAAAACCTGGCCGCTGCGGCCGCATTTCGATGCGGGCGATGTGCAAAAACGGCCGTGTACCATGCATTGGAGGCACGTTAAATAACTTCAACTGGCCAAATCTAATCTGGAGTCCCTCACTCCGACATGCCTCATAATGAGGTTGTGGTTTCGGAACGTATATAAAGCCCCGGAATTTAGTTTTTGCGATCGGCCGACATCATCAGACGTTTCCGCTGCCTTTTTCGCTGTACCATGACCACCAACACCCACACCCGAAAAATAACAAAAATGCGTCAAAGAGAATTGCAGAGTAGCAGGCGTAATGAAGAGTACTTTCAAGCAACCCCGCAAGACTGCGAGCAGAGATACTTATATCTTATAACCTAAAATACGTTGCGCCTGGGGTTTAAAAAGAAGTCGCTTCGCCGCACAGTATACTTACCACTTTGTCGGCGAGTCGAGGAGGACATACATCAATATTAGACCACTCTGAAAACTTTCGTTTTAGGCTGCGGGTGCGTATAAGCTATTACGGGGTCCTCCTTAAAGTGCACTCCTCCGGAAAAAAATTGACTGCATCGCGCCCCACTGCTCTCCCACGATAGAGAGCCCAGTGTAGCCCCTTCTGTGATAAACATCGCTTTGAAAATGACAGCTCTGTTTAGCTAACGCCCCCAAACATTTGGAGAAAGAGGCGTTCTTATATATGTATGTTACTCGTTTACCGATGTCATCACGTCACTAGGAACCAAATGGCCACTTTGCCGCTATTAGTGGTAACAGACAAATTTTAGGTGTCTTCTCTGTTGTGTACGCACTTGCTGCAATCATACAGGTGTTTAATGTACAATGTGTTCGTTGCGACTACTGAATAGAAGAGGATATGGCGAATGCAACAAAGCCCGGGGTTCCCACAAATGAACCAGTTTAATGGAAGCACAAATATTCTACGGACACCCACAGGTCGCCTTGTACAAGCGTATATAGCGAAATCTCCCTCGACAGTGCATTCGGCGTGGAGGTCGCTTATGTAACAGTGTCGTGGTGCATCGCCCAGCGATGTCCGCATCTTTACCTTCGACGTTAAAGAGACACTAATGAGGCAAAGAAATGTTTTAGCTGTATAAGTTAATTGCCATTCTACAATTGCAAAGAAAAGTGACTCTCTTATCATTTATAATAGGCTTAATAAGCCATAAAACCCACAAAATCTAAAGGAAAGTGGCGACGTCGCCTTCAATTTCCCGCACCAGCCTGCCGTGACGTTATACATCTCGAGGGCGTCTACTCGAGCCTAGTTAATTTCTTATTGGGAAAAATTGATTACACTGAGCTTCTGAAGAGCCAAAGAGTGAACTTGGTAAGTTTCAAGAACCTCGCGTGAGCCACAACCACTCAAATGCGAGAGAAAAAAAATACTTTGAAATATATAACGTCACACGGATTACGTATGGCAGTAGGGTTTCAACGAGAAATTTAACAAAAAAAATGAAACTTCGACCTTCAATTTCTTTTGGAAGAATCAACGTTTTACCGCGAATTAACTCAAATGGGGTTTTTGATAATATTTTATAAGTATAACCTTATTTAATGCTTCTCTTAAGTGTTCCTTTCAGATAACTTTTACGCTGAATCATACGTATGCCGAAAAGCTTGCGAAACCAATTGAATTTTGGGGGCCTTTGCCTGTAATACGTCTGCATGGATGTAAAATTTATTTATTTATTTATTTATTTATTTATTTATTTATTTATTTATTTATTTATTTATTTATTTATTTATTATTATTTATTTATTTATTTATTTATTTATTTCAATGAGCCTGTCCAGAGGATTGGTAAACGAGATCAAGAAACGCCAAGCGGCAGATTCATCTGCGCCACTGACTTCCATATTCATATGACGGCTAAACGCACGTACTGAATAATGAATGCTATTGATTTGCTGTTTAATCTAAGCATTCGCTGTTGTCAAGTGCGCAGAGACAGTGATGTATTGCAGTATACGCAAGACGTGTTTGTGGGCATGTGGTCAAGACACCGTATATAAGTGTACACGTCTGTTCGTAGAGCACTTTAAAATATCAAACTATGGGCAAACAATAATGTAATATTCCAGCTTGAATTCCACAGCACAGTCGTGAGGCATAATAAGCGTCCTCTTTTTATTATTATTATTATTATTATTATTATTATTATTATTATTATTATTATTATTATTATTATTATTATTATTATTATTATTATTATATTATTATTATTATTATTATTATTATTATTATTATTAATAAATGAATCCCCACGCTTTGCTTTCAAGCGTGGTGATTATCTTGGTTTATATAATTCCTTGTCCACCACCGACTGGTCACTGGTTACAGACAAAAGCAATGTTAATGACCAAGTAGATCAGTTTACAGAGCTTGTTCTGAGCAGTATGCACAAATACATTCCCCAGTACAGGCCTAGACGCTCTAGATATCCCCACTGGTTTTCGTCTGAACTCATAATTGCCCTAAAGCGTAAAGATCGCGCACACCGAAAATCCAGAATTCCGTTGCCTAATGAGTACAGAGAAGAATTCCGCGTTTTTCGATCTCTCTGTAAACGTCTCTATAAGCGGGATCAAGATTCATATATGGCATTCTTGGAAAATAGCGCCTCCGACCGGCCGGCGGAATTTTGGAAGTATATCCGTAAGCGTTCCAATAAACATGGAGTGGGTTTGCGCTTACTTGACTCTAGAGGGGCAGAAGTGCTAGCAGTCGCGGATTGTTTTGCATCCCATTTCTCTTCCATATATAAAGATGCAGGTTTCAACGCTGGTGTCAGTCAGCAGCACACGACGGTTCCTACATCTAGTGCTGTGTTGTTTGATGAAGAGCTTGTCCACGAATGCCTTAAGCGCTTGAAGCCTTCCCTATCCTGTGGCCCTGACGGCATCCCCTCCGCAATTCTAAAAGCTTACGGCAGTATATTTGCTCCAGTATTGACATCTATATTTAATAACTCTTTGACTACTTCCACTTTCCCTCACATGTGGAAAACTGCTCGTGTTTTTCCTGTATTTAAGTCTGGATGTAAATCAGATGTGTCGAATTATCGCCCAATTTCTCTTCTCTGTGCTACGTCCAAGATTTTTGAGCTTGCTCTTCACAACATATTGACTTTTACTGTGAAGAACTCGCTCATTCCGAATCAGCATGGATTTCTCACCGGCCGCTCCACTATCACAAATCTCGCAAGTTTCATGACACAGATCTCCACGCCGGTACTGCAAAGGGGGCAAGTTGACACCATTTACTGTGATCTCAGCAAGGCTTTTGATGTAGTCAGCCACTCGCTGCTTCTGATCAAGCTTACGCACTTTGATGTTGACTCGTCAGTTGTAAATCTCTTGCGCAGTTATCTTCTTGGTAGATCCTGTTATGTTAACGTCAGTGGCCAAACGTCTTCTTCTTACATGGCAACTAGCGGCGTCCCTCAAGGATCAGTATTAGGACCACTCCTTTTTTTAATTTTTATTAATGACGTGCTTTCTGTTATTCGGAACTCTTCTTTCCTTCTATATGCGGATGACATCAAGATTTTTAAGAAAATTCACACTGTTGATGACTGTCGCGCCCTGCAGTCTGACCTGTTTTCTTTTTCTAAATGGTGCAAGGATAATAACCTTACCTTGAATGCTGCTAAGACCAAAGTCATAACTTTCACACGCAAAACAGCAAGTATTTCTTTTTCTTATTCTGTAGATTCTGTGCCGTTGTGTAAGGTCTGCGAGATCAATGATCTTGGTGTACTTTTTGATGCAACCTTGCACTTTTCGGCTCACACTAAACGTGTTGCAATGCGGGGTATGCGCTCTCTTGGTTCTGTATGCAGACTATCGAGGGAATTCAAGTCTCCTACACCGTTTCGCAAATTATACACAACCATCTGTCTTCCTCAACTCGAATATGCGTCGGTCGTCTGGAATGGCTCATCTAGATCCAACAGTGACATTATAGATCGTGTCCAGAAAAAGTTTCTAAGCATATATAATCACCGCTTTGCAAACCTGGACATTGCACCCTGTACTAGCACTGTTGGATTGTTGTCATTGCCCTCACTTCGCGACCGACGTAATCGCGCTGACCTCCTGTTTCTCTTTAAACTCCTTCACGGTAACCTCACGTGTCCCGAACTTCTCGGCTGTGTCATGTTCCGTATCCCACGCAAGATCACCAGAGAACATAGACCTTTCCATGTTCCTGCCTGTCATCATGAACACTCAACTGTTCACAGAATACAGAATCTTTATAACACTTACTTTCGTGAACTTGATATCTTTCATAACTCCTTGTCATCGTTCCTTTCCGAGCTTTGCCTTGTGTTATAATTTCATGTATTGTTCAAGTGCCCTTCTCCTCCTTTTTCTTTTGTATTTACTTTGCGCTTTGTTGTCGGTACTCTCTTCTTTTCACAATTTTTATTTTTATTCATTTATTGTTTAATGATTTTTCCCTGAGTGTTTTGTTTTTGGTTTGTAATGTATGCGTGCGCCAGCACTCAGACCTTAGGGTTGTTCCTGGGCACGTTAAATAAACATGATTGATTGATTGATTGATTGATTATTATTATTATTATTATTATATTATTATTATTATTATTATTATTATTATTATTATTATTATTATTATTATTATTATTATTATTATTATTATTATTATTATTATTATTATTTCTCCATTTTATTATGTATGCATTTTGCGCCTTCGGTTACATGCATGTACACTTTTCTTTTCAAGATTGATATTTTTTATTCATTGTTTTTTTTTTCACTGATACTCCCCTGCTGTATTTCTTTTTCTATGTATACGTGCGCCAGCACCCAGACCTCACGGTTGTTCCTGGGCACGATAAATAAATGATTGATTGATTATTATTATTATTATTATTATTATTATTATTATTATTATTATTATTATTATTATTATTATTATTATTATTATTATTATTATTATTATTATTATTATTATTATTATTATTATTATTATTATTATTATTACCTTCTGTTTCTCTTCAAACTGCTTCACGGTAACCTCACGTGTCCCGAACTACTCAGCTGTGTCATGTTTCGTATCCCACGCAAGATCACTAGAGAACATAGACTTTTTCTTGTTCCTGCCTGTCATCCCGAACATTCAACTGTCCACAGAATACAGAGTCTTTATAACGCTTACTTTCGTGAGCTTGATATCTTTCATAACTCCTTGTCATCGTTCTTGTCCGAGCTTTGCCTTGTGTTATAATTTCATGCATTGTTCAAGTGCCCTTCTCCTCCTTTTTCTTTTGTATTTACTTTGCGCTTTGTTGTCTGTACTCTCTTCTTCTCACAATTTTTATTTTTATTCATTTATTTTTAATGATATTCCCCTGCAGTGTTTTATTTTTGGTTGTAATGTATGTGTGCGCCAGCACTCAGACCTTAGGGTTGTTCCTGGGCACGTTAAATAAACACGATTGATTATTATTATTATATCAGCAGGGCGTTAAACCTAGCGACAACGACCCGACGGCGTGCTCACCGCGCCGTTCCCTTTCCCAAACGGGTTCCCCCTTCTCCTCTTGTGCTTCACCGGGTGACCTTGACGGCGGCGTGGCAGGTCTGCGTCGCCTCCTCCTCGACGCGCTGGAGGGAATCTCGTTCCTGAGCGAAGAAGTTTCCCAACTGCCAGAGGAGAATGAACGCCTTCGTAGCGACCATTCCCGTGACGTGGAGCAACAGACCCAAGTCGTCGTCTCCCTTCGAGCGGAGGTTCGTTGCCTGCGCGACGAGCTCTCGCGACGTGCAACTGCCATGCCTGTGAAGACACGTGCCGACTTCGGAAAGTCATCCACCCTTACTACTTCTTCTACTCCTGCCTCAACGCGAGCTAATGTACCTGTGTTACAACGCACTGCTGAACGACGAGATGCTGTTTCCCACGTTATTTCGCTTCGTCCACTGAAAAAGCACCCGAGACTACACAAAAAAACAAGAGTCCTGCCTCGGTTGGAGCGCGAAAGATTTCGACATTATGTGTAGCTCAACGGCAGCACCGACCTAAGGCTATTTTTGTGTCTAATTTGAACTCTGAAACAACCTCTTCCGACCTGACCAACCACTTAAAGACCTTGAATATTTCTCCCCTCTCCTGCCGGCGACTTAGAAATAAATATCAATCGTATTCTTCTTTTCATGTAGCCGTCGATGAAGAAGCGCTTGAGCACCTGAACGACCCGTCAATGTGGCCAATAGGTTGCTTGTTCAAGCCGTTCCGTGGGGTGCTACACGATGACATGATTCATGCTACTGAAATAACCCCCAAGGATTGAAGTGGCGTGTAATTTGGACATTTTTTACCAAAACGCTCGTGGACTTCGCACCGAAGCACGTGAATTTTTTGCAATGTAATCTCATCTTCTTTTCCTATTTTTTGTTATTTCTGAAACTTGGCTGTGTGGTGACATTTCGTCTTCAGACTTCTTTCCACCGCACTACAACGTCTTCCGCAGTGACCGGGACTTCAGTGGATCTCAACAAAAAGGTGGTGGCGTACTGATAGCAGTTGAGAATTCACTGAGATGTGTACGGCGCATCGATATAGAAAGTGTACGGGAGTCGATATGGCTAGAAATCAGCCTAGCCCGATGTGAAAAATTGTTGATTGGATCGTTCTATGTACAGCCGAATATTTCCCCTCTTTTGTATGACGAGGTCATCTCTTCCATTGAAAGCGTAATATCCTCCCATAGTAAGCACAAAGTAATTCTTCTTGGTGACTTTAATACACCAGGTATTGATTGGAACACACTTAGATATTCTCATTGCAATAATTACACAGAAAAGAAATGCAGCCTGTTGTTGGACTTTCTGTCCTTCTGTTCCCTTCAGCATCATAACTTTATCGCCAGTCCCTGTGGCAACGTCTTAGATCTTTGCATCTCGAATGCTCAAGTTTTAGATGTCTCTCGTTCCGAAATTTTCCTTGTGCGTACCGATAAGTTTCATTCGCCACTAAAGATAACTGCCTCTGTGTCAGCACTGAAGCAGAGCTGCTCCAGTGGCATAAATGAATCCCCACGCTTTGTGCTTTCAAGCGTAGTGATTATCTTGATTTATATAATTTCTTGTCCACCTCCGACTGGTCACTGGTTACAGACAAAAGCAATGTTAATGACCAAGTAGATCAGTTTACGGAGCTTGTTTTGAGCAGTATGCGCAAATACATTCCCCAGTACAGGCCTAAATGCTCTAGATATCCCAATTGGTTTTCTTCTGAACTCATAATGGCCCTAAAGCATAAATATCGCGCGCGCCGAAAATCTAAAATTCTGTTACCTAATGAGTGCAGAGAAGAATTCAGCTTTTTTTGGGCTCTCTGTAAACGTCTCATAAGCGGGATCGAGACTCATATATGACATTCTTGGAAAAGAGCGCCTCCGACCGGTCGGAGGAATTTTGCAAGTATATCCGTAAGCGCTCCAATAAACGTGGAGAGGGTTTTCGCTTACTTGACTCTAGAGGGGCAGAAATCCAAGCAGTCGCTGATTGTTTTGCAGCCCATTTATCTTCCTTATATAAAGGTGCAGGTTTCAATACTGGTGTCAGTCAGCGGCACACGACGGTTCCTGCATCTAGTGCGGTGTTGTTTGATGAAACGCTTGTCCACGAATGCCTTAAGCGTTTAAAGCCTTCCTTATCCTGCGGCCCTGATGGCATCCCCTCCGCAATGTTGAAAGCTTACGGCAGTATATTTGCTCCAGTATTGACATCTATATTTATTTAATAACTATTTGACTACTTTCACTTTCTCTCACATGTGGAAAACTGCTCGTGTTTTTCCTGTATTTAAGTCTGGATGTAAATCAGATGTGTCGAATTATCGCCCAATTTCTCTTCTCTGTGCTACGTCCAAGATTTTTGAGCTTGCTCTTCACAACATATTGTATTTTACTGTGAAGAACTCGCTCATTCCGAATCAGCATGGGTTTCTCACCGGCCGCTCCACTATCACAAATCTTGCAAGTTTCATGACACAGATCTCCATGACGGTACTTCAAAGGGGCCAAGTTGACACCATTTACTGTGATCTCAGCAAGGCTTTTGATGTAGTCAGCCACTCGCTGCTTCTGGTCAAGCTTACGCACTTTGATGTTGACTTGTCAGTTGTGAATCTCTTGCGCAGTTATCTTCTTGATAGAACGCGTAATGTTAGCGTCAATGGCCAAATGTCTTCTTCTTACATGGCAACTAGCGGCGTCCCTCAAAGGTCAGTATTAGCACCACTCCTTTTTTTAAATTTTCAATAATGACGTTCTTTCTGTTATTCGGAACTCTTCTTTCCTTCTATATGTCGATGACATCAAGATTTTAAAGAAAATTCCCACTGTTGATGACTGTCGCGCCCTGCAGTCTGACCTGTTTTTCTTTTCTAAATGGTGCAAGGATAATAACCTCACCTTGAATGCTGCTAAGACCAAAGTCACGACTTTCACACGCAAAACAGCAAGTATTTCTTTTTCTTATTCTGTAGATTCTGTCCCGTTGTGTAAGGTCTGCGAGATCAATGATCTTGAAGTACTTTTTGATGCAACCTTACACCTTTCGGCTCACACTAAACGTGTTGCAATGCGGGGTATGCGCTCTCTTGGTTTTGCATGCAGACTATCGAGGGAATTTAAGTCTCCTACACCGTTCCGCAAATTGTACACAACCATCTGTCTTCCTCAACTCGAATATGCGTCGGTCGTCTGGAATGGCTCTTCTAGATCCAACAGTGACATTACAGATCGTGTCCAGAAAAAGTTTCTAAGCATATATAATCACCGCTTTTCAAACCTGGACATTGCACCCTGTACTAGCACTATTGGATTGTTGTCATTACCCTCACTTCGCGACCGACGTAATCGCGCTGACCTTCTGTTTCTCTTCAAACTCCTTCACGGTCACCTCACGTGTCCGGAACTACTCAGCTGTGTCATGTTTCGTATCCCACGCAAGATCACCAGAGAACATAGACCTTTCCATGTTCCTGCCTGTCATCTCGAACACTCAATTGTCCACATGATACAGAGTCTTTATAACGCTTACTTTCGTGATCTTGATATCTTTCATAACTTCTTATCATCGTTATTTTTCGAGCTTTGCCTTGTGTTATAATTTCATGCATTGTTCAAGTGCACTTTCCCTCCTTTTTCTTTTGTATTTACTTTGCGTTTTGTTGTCCGTAGTGTCTTCTTTTCACAATTTTTATTTTTATTCATTTATTTTTTAATGATTCTCCCTTACAGTGTTTTGTTTTTGGTTTGTAATGTATGCGTGCGCCAGCACTCAGACCTTATTGTCGTTCCTGGGCACGTTAAATAAACATGATTGATTAGTATTATTATTATTATTCTTACTATTATTATTATTATTATTATTATTATTATTATTATTATTATTATTATTATTATTATTATTATTATTATTATTATTATTATTATTATTATTATTATTATTATTACTGGTCACGTGATCTCCGGCCGTATGATACGCATATGTAGATAATTTTTTCATGCAATTCGCAGCACAGAAGGGAAATTTTTGATGTAATGTCACTGCAAATACTATCACCTTGATCATATAAGCAAGAACACGAGATAGACTCCACTAAAAACGAGCGTTCAAACTCGTGCGAGGTGAAAACTGTGAACATGGATTACCTGTAATACGAACGGTGGGTGCCGCAATGTGTCCCGTAAGGGCTCTTCGGACAGCGTAATTGAAACAAACATCAGATAAACCAGAGAAGTTGGCAGTATGAAAAATATTGACCGGTATATTTAGCGAAAGCCATCCAAGTGTGAAGAAGGAAGCAATTTCACGTATGCAATTGTCAATTCTATCACTTTATCTGCTGAAACTTGGTTTTGCCGCACAAAGGGTATTGTAAAGGAGCTGCACGCTTTACAGGCATACTGAACAATAACGCACTGAAATATTTTCAGAATTTATCGCTTGTTGTTGTTGTTTTTCAAACATAGACAAATAAAAAGATAGGGTTGTTGTTGTTTTCCAAACGGATAAAAAGGAAAAGATAGGCTTCTGTTCTTCCGGCTATCCCAAAATACAGAATAAACTTTTGGGCAAGGGGGGAGCTAAATGTTCACTACAGTATCTGCATGTGGGCTATGGCAAAGACCGTGCGTCCGTTTTTAACATTTGTTACTTGTATCCTAGATTTAGCAAATATCTTTGCAGACATCATTTTTATTGTTGTTTTGAACAACTACCACTTGAAATCGCACATCGGAATGCGTCTTCATTGCCTTTTTTTTTTAACGAGGTTCACTCGATAAGCTGTGTGACCGAGACGCGAGTTACCGTAAGTTCGCTTGCAAGCGAGTACAAACATACACATCTTCATGTATTTAAAAATTCAGCTTTATCTATTTGAGTGTGCATTCCGCGCTTGGCGAGTGCAATATTTTTGTTTCTCATGTTACCCATGGTGAAATCTTATAAAGTTTCGTTTGAAGATCTTGGACTTAATGGAAAGTAGTGATGTCATTTCACTGATTACAATAAAATTAATGTCTCTCTGAAGTGACTCCTGTATTATGACGTCCTGACAAATATATAGGGTTCGCGCATTCATAACAAATTACCTGAGACAATATGATTCTACTGACTAGAACTGTATTCGCACGAGACACGAAGCTCTCGCAAGCGACGTTGCAGTTTCCACTACTTCGACGCGTTCACCGGGAAATATGGTACCCGGCGTACAATACGGCAAATAAGGCTGTTGTCCTCGTTTGTTTTATTTAATTAAATAAACCCAGCAAGAACAGACATTGGTGCTGCAGCAAGCTTGTCAGAAATATATAACTATATACAGTACATATCCCATACTTCGATTCACCTTTCCTCCTACTCAGCTGACGCCACCTGTCAGCCTCTAAATGAAACACGTGTGCACCAACGTGGCCTCTAAGATTACCGCAAGACGTGGCTTTCATTCCTCAATGTTCAAATCTCACCTGACGCCACTCTTAACGTGGTTGCCATGCCTTCAGAGTTGCTTCTGATAATCTAGAGATTTTGGAGTTCAGTTTGCGTTCGTCGATGACCTATCAGGCCTGCTTCACCTAATGCCACCGATAGTCCCTGAGGCAATAGCTCAATATTTTGGTGACGACTCGCTCCGCTAGATCACGCTGTCATCTTGCGGTTTGAAAGAATTGACAAGCGGTGGAGCTTCTCTGAAAGGCGTAGTCAGTTTCCCGATTTCGTCGATTAAATGCTAAGTTTGCAACAAAAGGAGCCAAAATAGGTCAAGATCTTCTTATAAATATTCCCCAAAGAGACAACACTAATAATTTGTAGAAAGCTAATAACCTGAAAAAATATACAACCACGGAAAATACAAAATATTGATTTCTTGAACCATTATGTGCAGTATAACACAGAGAAAAAAAAAATGAATGTTCGCGGTGTTCAGAACGCAAGCTTTTCAAGGCTTCATTTCCGTACGTGTTTCTAACGTTGAGAATGCAAGAAAAAAAAGTTGTCTGGAGTATATTTCTAACAAGCCATTTATGCGGTATTTCATTCCTGTTCTGCTAAGAACAAATTGCCTATTAGATAGATTATATATCTAATATTTTCATCGGAAACCGTACAACTCCTCAAATTGTATTTTAAGTAGGTGGTGCAATATTTAAATTTTGCGAGAAAATAAATACGTAGCAACAATCTATGCCTAACCACGTTATTACTCCTCTATGTATGTGGAAAAAAAGAAGAAAGAAACATTGCTCCAAGGTCAGCGAATATGTGGAAACCGTTTGTCAGCGTGGTATGATGTTATATTGGTCAACGTTCACTTAGTATGTTATGGCCGGCACAAATATACTACCTCAAACAATGTTAATCCCTGGGAAACAGAAAAAAACACATTCAATTCTACTCTGGTAATAGCAACTTTACTACTGAGGGATGTGTCACTCACGTCATTGATCTCTAATAAAAATGAACCAGGCTTCTAGTGCACCGCTATAGAGCTACAGTGTTCATCTTCATCATCATCATCATCAGCAGCAGCAGCAGCAGCAGCGTCATCGTCATCATCAGCAGCCTATATTTATGTCCACTGCAGGACGAAGGTTTCTCCCTGCGATCTCCAATTACCCCTGTCTTGCGCTATAGCTGATTCCAACTTGCGACTGCAAATTTCCTAACTTCCTAGCTACAGTGTTACTATGACTTAGTTCGGATCACAGTTCTTATGAAACAGTAAACTGACTGCTAATGCAGGTCCGGCTAGGAACCCAATATAGACCTCTTACCTTTATCGATACAACTTTCTCATTTTAAAGCGCAGATTCTCAACATTGTGTCTTGTCAAGAATTTTATTCTTTGCTTAGAGTAGTGCAGCTGAACTACTTCAGTTTTAATAATTTTTCTTTGTTGCATTTATTTCGCATCATACGGACAAGACAACCGGAACTGACTTGTTATCTGGAAGTGCTTAAAGAAGGACTAAGAACTGCTGTTTAAATTAATTAATTAATCAATTTATTTATTTATTTATTTATTTATTTATTTATTTATTTATTTATTTATTTATTTATTTATTTATTTATTTATCTTTAACAACTTGTAAAACCCCCAATACATACGAGGCAAAATGCTAAAGTGGGGGCAAAGATCTGTAGGCATAGTTGCGTCCCGTTGGAATGCTTGCCGTTTTTCAAGCAATGTGCAAAGAAAACCGCGCTTCCGAAGCCGATAGGAACGCGTTGAATCTGAGCGTGGCTGCTTGCCTGCTACAAAACTGTTTCAGAAGCCATTTCTGTTGAGCAATATTAGAATACGATAACATTTCAGCGTTACGATGCATTAAGGTGCGATTTGTTAATGCTAATATGTTTATTGTGACTAGATCGACGACATCTAGTTCCATAGATGATTCTATAAATGAATCACTGCTAATATGACAGCGACTAGGGGATGATGAAAGTACGACAGATATATTCCCAGTTTTGGAAATTTGCATACCTGTAGCGAGTACGCGATCAATTACATCTCGAAGAGAGGGATTCCTTGATATTGTGGTGCAAAATTTAGCATGACCCATTAAAACCATTTCGCGGACCACAAAACTAAGATTTCAGTTGAACTACTGTTTTTCTTTTTTTTTTCTTTTTTTTTTACAGCGAAGCTGTACACCTGTTGCTGGTCGGAAAATTTCGTTTCGTAAACACGCCATACCCCATACCAGCTGTGGGATAGCTTTGCCGAGCTGGGGGAGAGAGAGCAGAGAGAGTGAAAGCAGAGTCTAAAAAAATTACACCATATTCCCATAGGGGAACCCTGAGTAGTATGCGAAGCAGCCATGGGGTCGACTCAAGGTAGTTTTATCAGCTGTATAAACTTGGACATGCAGCAGCACCAGGAACGCGCAGAACTGTTGTCGACGCCGTCGGCGTTTTGCCCGCGTTCGCATCGAACGCGCGCGGCGTTGGTGACTGTTGCCGGTGCCTCTGGGGCGCCTATCGTCGCGCCTCTAACCTAAGCTGCTTCGCATTATCGTGCGCGGAGCCACAGGTGCTGCCACTCGTTGTGCAATCCGGAGAGGAGAGGAGGAGGATGCGCATGCGCAGTGCGGGTTTGGACGCCGCACGGCGGAGGGAGGGCGTGACATAGCCCCGACCATAAGATGCTTCGCATCTAAAACAGCATCGCGCAGCATAGCGGATTCGAGGTGGAGAGGAGGAGTGAGGCATGTGGTAGTGGGGACACGTAGAGTTTGGCGCTGAGCCGTGCTCCCTCAAGGGCTGCAGAAGATAGCGCCAACCTTTCCCTTTCCCTCAAGAACCACTTATCACGTAGAGCTGCTGCATACGCCGATCACGTTTCCCCACGTTCGCACCGAACGCGTCTGGCGTCCGTGACTGCAGCCGATGCCTCTGGCGGTGGCTCGGGAGGTTTCGACCAGAGAACTGGACACTAGTAACTTCCGAAAGACTGAAGCGAGAGCAAAGTAGGCTGAAACCAAGCGTCGCAGAAGGGAACATCCCAAGTTTAGATTGTGGGAAGCCGATAGTTCGCGTAGGCGAAGAAATGAAGATCCGAAGGCTTGTGAACGGGGCCGGTTGAATTCATCGCGATACTGCGCAGAACTTCGCGAAGAAAACCTGAGCGCCAGGAAACTACTAAGTGTGTGTTTTGCCACTACTTTACTAGGCTTTGCCCAGCTCCGCTGGTCTCTGGTGTTTGTGGTAGCAGAGCCACGCATAATTTTTACGGCGAAGCTGTATACCTCTCTTTGGTCGGACAATTTCGCGGCGTGAACACAAAACGCCAGCTTAACAATTGAAGGCAAACGGCACATCTTGCTTTGCAATCAGGCATATATATATATATATATATATATATATATATATATATATGCTTAGTGACGTGTCACCACGTTTCCATATATAAAAGGGAGACCTGTCTAGCACCTCATTCAGTTCATTCAAAGAGAGAGAGAGAGAAAAGTCATAAGGGAACGGCAGGGAGGTTAACCAGGCTGAGCCCGGTAGGCTACCCTGCACTGGGGAAGGGGGAGAAGGGATTGAAAGAGGAGAAGGAAGAGAGAAGTTCACAGTTCACACCTTGCACATTTACAGTCAAGTGTTCAACGCTAAGTTTCGTCACAGGTGGTCGTACAGGCTTGTGCACTTCAAAAAGCGCAGCAGTGCCTTTGTAACCCTGTACATAGAAGATGCACGAGTCCATGCGCCCAAGATCTTCTCCTCCGTAAAAGGCCTGTCGTCTAAGTGCCCCAAAGCAGTCCGAAGGGCAATCCTCTCTTCTTCGTATCTAGGGCAGTCACATAAGAGATGTCTGGTGGTTTCCTCAACACCACATGTGCTGCAGTTGGCACTGTCCGCCATTCCAATTAGGAATGAACAGGAGTTCGTAAAAGAAACTCCTAATCGCAGGCGGCACAGTAAGGTTTCTTCATGTCGTTTAAAACCGGGTAAAAGTCGTAATTGCATCTGTGGGTCCATGGCATATGGGCGCCGGTTGGTAAACTCTGGTGTATTCTATTTTCTTAGAGCTATAGTATGGGCAAGACTGCTGAGGTGCCGCGCTGCATCCGTTCTTGACAATGGTATTGGGATTCTTTCATATTTGTCATGTGCTACACGGGCAGCTTTGTCAGCACATTCATTGCCAGTGATGTTGCAGTGCCCAGGTAGCCACTGAAATACAATGTCGTGGCCTCTGACCACCACTTGATGGTAGCGTACTCGTATCTCTGCTACCAATTGTTCATGTGGGCTGCGGCGCAGAGCTGATAAAAGTGACTGTAGGGCTGCCTTTGAGTCACAGAATTATTTGGTGATTGTTCGTGCACATAAAGCACTGCGCTACGCAGGGCGGCAAGTTCAGACCCTGTCGATGTTGTGACGTGGCTGATCTTGAACTCCTTGCAGAATGATGTCGACGGAATAACTACCGCACCAGTAGAGCTGGTCAGAGTCGAAGAGCCATCTGTATAAATGTGAATTCGATCAGAGTAGGAATCATGCAGCATATGTAGAGCAGCTTGATTCAGGGCACAAGTTGGCAAGTCGGACTTGTTTGTAACTCCTGGAATGGAGAGCCGCACTTGTGGCTGCCGGAGACACCACAAAGGACAAGGTGGTCTTGCGGCAGGCGTGAAGTCCGATGGAAGAGAAGATCGATAGGAGGTTACAATGCCCGAAAAAGTTGCATCTGGCCTACTTTCCGAGAGAGAAGCAAGGCGTTGAGACTGTAGTCGGGAAAGGTGCCGAAGATGATTTCGAAGGGTGTCTGTGGCGACATACGTTCTGATGGGATGTTCCCTGGCGATGACAATTGTTGCAGCTGTTGAGGCGCATCGCGGTAGGCCAAGACAAGTTCTAAGTGCTTGAGCTTGCATGCTCTCAAGCACTCTGAGGTTAGTCCTCCGGGCGCTTGACAACACCGGGGTGCTGTAGCGCAAGAAACCCATAAAAAGCGCTTTGTATAGTTGCACCATAGAACGCACCGACGGTCCCCATGCTTTTCCGGCGACGGCTTTGAAGAGGTGACGGATCGAGAGGAGTCTTTTCCTTAGGTAGGATACATGGGGGATCCAGGAGAGGTCGCGGTCAACAGTGATCCCTAAAAACCGATGGTTCTTTTTGTACAAAATAGGCTGGCTATTAATAGACACAGGATATTCGGCCATCGATTTTCGCGTGAAGGCGACTAACGCGCATTTTTCTGTTGAGACGCCGAGACCTTGTCTCTGAAGATAAGTAGACGTCATCGTTGCAGCCTTTTGTAACCTTACGCGAACTTGCGGGCGAGTTACTCCAGAAGCCCAGATGCAGATGTAATCTGCGTAAATTGATAGACTGTTGAAACAGGTTTCTTAAACAAATTTTAACTAATAATATTTGTTGCTTGAAGCACTTTCATCAAATTATATATTTTCATCCTTTGCATGGCGCATCATAGCCTTAGTTGCTTTTGCGCCATAAAACCCTACCTAACTAACTAACTAAATTGATAGACTGACAGGCTGTGGCAAGGATTCCGCCAGCCCAATCAGAGCCAGGTTGACCAAAACTGGGCTCAAAACGCCACCTTGTGGAACCCCACGGTTGGTATAGTGGTCGGTAGTTTGACCATCTTCAGTGATTACAAAGAAGCTCCTTTGGGTCAGGTAGCTGCGAATCCACCGAAAAGTGCGGCCTCCGATTTCAGCAGCCACGAGCGCGTCAAGAATTGCTTCATGGGAGACATTATTATAAGCACCCCTCACGTCTAAAAATAGCGCTACCGAGATGCGTTTGGGTGATTTTTGTTGTTGAATCGACGACACGAGATCAATGACGTTGTCAACCGACGAACGACCACGTCAAAAACCTGTCATCGCGTCTGGATAAACAATATAATGTTCAAGAAACCACTCGAGGCGCGTGAGGATCATCCTTTCCATCAACTTGCCAACGCAGCTGGCGAGAGCAATAGGCCGATAGGATTTCAGTTCAAGGGGCAACTTTCCTTGCTTTAAGATTGGTACAAGACGGCTACACCTCCACTCAGGGGGAACAACACCATCACTCCATGAGACATGGAGATGATGCAGCAGGATCTCTCGTGCTTCATGATCAAGGTGGCAGAGAGCAGCATATGTTACGTTGTCGGGTCCGGGTGAAGAGGAACGCCTGCAATTGGCTGAAGCAGCCTCCATTTCTTCCATGGAGAAAAGTTCGTCCATTGCCGAAACTTGCATGAGGGGAACTTCGTACAATTCAAGATCCTTTTGTAGCATTCTGCCGCTTCCAATTTCCGCACAAACGTCTTCACCAACATTCCCCCCTCGACAGCCTTGGTGGAGCGCCAGTGCCTTAAAGGGCTGGCGTTGCTGAGAAGAAGAGCGAAGGCCCTGGAGAGTTCGCCATACGCGCGAGAGTGTTTTGCGGGGATCCAACGAGTTACAGAATGAATGCCAGCGTTCGTTGTCTAATTTGTCCAAGCGACGACGTATTTTCTTCTGCGTGCGCCTGGCCTCCCTAAGGTCTAGAATCGACTTTGTGCGTCTGTATCTATTCTCGGCACGCCGACATACTGCACGAAGCCTTTCTAAATCAATGTCGAAGTCAGAGCGAGCAGGTGACCATGAGAAACAGCGCGTTGCAGCATGCATCGCGTCCGCAATCACAAGCTCTATGCTACGTGCAAGGCCTCTCTGGCATTCGGCGTTCACCGAGGCTTGAAATGCGGGCCAATCAATTGTTTGAGAGACCATAGGGGGAAACATATTGCTTAGACCTTTGATGGCAACGTAAGAAGGAATATAGTCACTTCCGCGCGTTTCCAAGTCAGTAAACCAGTAGACGCTCGAAGTAAGGCATCGCGACACCAAAGTAAGATCTAGGCAGCTGCTATACGACGACCCTTTCAAGAATGTTGGACTGCCGTCGTTCAAAAGGCAGAGGTCATGGTCCGAAGCAAAAGATACAAGAGTCTGACCTCTTGAATTGGTTTTTGTACTTCCCCAAAGTGGGTGATGGGCATTAAAATCTCCTGTGATGATCCAAGGACTGGAGGTCGACGTCAAAACATTTCCAAGTCTTGTGTAGTCTAAACGGCTTGATAGGGAAATGTAGCCTGCGACGAGTGTGAATGAGAGACTCTTATTCTTTATGCTAAGGCACACATACTGGTTGTCGTCATGAGGAGACACGGCCTGGGCCACGTAGGTGAGCTCTTTGCGAACATAAACGAGGACCTTGCTGATTTTGTCACACGTGGCGGAGGTAAAAGCTTCGTATCCTGATAATTCTAAGACTGTCATTCTAAGACTGTCACTAAATTATAGACACCAGAAGAACAGAGTGAATACAATGCTCTACCATGTGTGGTTTTTGATACAGCTTCGCTGGGCATTCACGTTCGCAGGGCGCGATGGCGGCCAGTGCTTTTTTTTTTTTTTCGGTCAGTGCTTCGCGGTTGTGAAGTAGTAGTAGAACGGTTGTATAACCGCTCTGAGGTTATTAGGTTGAACCCGTCTCTTAGCGACAGTACCATTTGTCTTACGTTGTGTAACAGGAGCTCTCCATATGTATTTTCATAAATTGTATTCAGCTGACCGTGCAGGTTAATTATTTTGATAAAGGGCCGACTACGTGGGTGAACTATTTTGTTGGAAATGGCATGTTACGTCGGCTTACGTAGCTTCAGCCTCGAGCTCGGAGAACTAGCCAGTAACCAGAATCAGGAAGAGGGGTTAGAGCATAGAAAGAATGCTATTGTATTAAATATATTAATCTCACCTCGGTAGGGAAATGACGAGGGTCCTTCACCTCGGAGACCAGCACTCTGGCGTGCAGTTAATCTTGAAACTCGCCTTGCAGGTCTCACATTCTAAAATGATACGAAAGCGCCCCTGTGCTTAATTTTTGAGGCCGGCGAACTCACACGGCTGTCTGTGACAGGCTGAACGATGGACGCTTGTGCATGTGTGTCCGTGTGCATGCTGTTAAATTCAATCTCCTCCCCTTCTTGTATTTCAGTCATCTTTTCCCCTTCCCCAGTGCAGGGTAGCCAACCGGGCTCAGCCTGGTTAGCCTCTTTGCTCGATCTCCTATCACGCCTCTCTTTCTTGAAGCTCGAAATGCTCCACACAAGCCACCATAGGCAGCTGCCACGTTGCTTCCGCATTCTCTCGACGCGGTGCATTGCTCAAAACCTCTTTGGTTGCTTCACAAGGGAACTCTCGGAGGCTCATGCCTCCTTCGGCAGGAGTCGCGATGCTCTTTCCAGATGCCAAAGGGATGCATTACGCGTGACGGATGAGCTCTGTAAAGGCGCTCAAGTAGCCGCTCGCCTTACGCACGCTGGTTTGAGTGACTGCTTCGTTTTTAAATAGCATGCATTGGGAAGAAACCAAGGGCAGATGGGAGGAATCCCAGAAGAAGGCACCGTTTGCTGTCTCAGATGTGCACTTTTCCAATACCTTTCGCAGAACTGTGGTAACTGCTTTATATAAAAACGTCTTATTCTTGTTTTTTGTAGCTGATGCGCTTTAAACTTATACTAAATGTGACAGTGGGTGATGTGTAGTCTTTGGGGATAAACACGCTCGTCGTTCAGCTGTCCATCCACGGTATCATGAAAACCTTTCGCTATTTTTTACCGTATATCCAGCGTTCTTCGCTGTAGTGTTGCACGAAATATATGGCATATACAGTTGCTTTAGTTTTGTCTTTACAAGAGCACTATGGCTTTTTAATGGCTCTTCTCTTGGAAATTCATGACAAACCTTCTGTATATGTCATCAGCGTATTTCTTTTGTCCTGAGTTCTTTGACGTTCATTCATCGTCCAATTCTGACATCCCATAATGCAGGGGGAAATACTGCTATTTTTTTCTTTATAGAGGGCGGGAAGAGGTATAGTTGAGTGAACGCCTATCAAAAGGATCCAAGTTTACAATTCGCGGTGTTTAATCTGAACTCCTTATAAAGCCACTGCCTTGCGACATACACACTTCAAGCTTATTCTGCCTGCTGAACGACACACAGAAAGCCTTTTTATCCCCGAGCGATGGACAAGAATATACCAAAATTTTGAACACACATGACGGTATCACTGCTTGGATAGTGTCGCTCTTCTTTGTTGTTGCTTTCTTTCATATGAAGTAAGGCTTTTTTTATTACATGGTATTTAGGAGATGCTTTCGCCTTTAATTGGCGCTGGCTACCCCTTTTCACATAGATATATAAAAAAAAACAAAAAGAATTAAAAGAACTAAAAGTTGACTCCAAATCACAATAAAATAAAGTCTAGTTACATAAGTACACTAATGCCACACTAATATTGAAAGTCATCTCAGAAACACAGCAACACAAATTTCAGTAACAAAGCCGCATTAAAGTAGACACAAAATCCAGTCACATCAGTACACTAATGCCACACTAAAACTGAAAGTCAACTCAGAAAAACAGCACACAAAGCTCAGTCATATAGGTGCACTTAAGTAAACACACAGTCCGGTCACGTAACTGTACTAAAATTACGGCACATAAGATGCACGGAGTAGACTCAAATAAGGCTTTGTGCTACCTTGGATACAGGCAAGTTGTAGCGCAACGCTAGTGGATATAAGTTAATCGAATTGGAAGAGAGTAAGCTTATGAATACATGCGTTCTGTCGGTGAAGGACGGGACCACGTTGATGAGCGGTTACATGTTACTTGACTCATCTGAGAGCACTCTGCCATGTCTGCGTGTGTTAGCCTCCGTAATTGACTGAGCATTTCATTTTGTTTGTCACCGTAGAATGTTGCGGATGGCCAGTGAAAGAAACGTTCAATAACGGGTTGGTAGCTCCGGCGTAGCTGTCAAGAACAATGAGAGCTGTAGAAAGACGTAAACAGTGCAGGTAAATGCTATGCAAAAAATTAGGTACAGTACGCGATAAATGTTTCAGCACTGTGCACCTGTTCCCCCTTTGCATACAAGCACACAACGTTGCTTCATTCCCCAGTGGTGAATGCTTTGGTCACCACCTACAGACGAAAGACATTTTCCACACGCGACCTATTACGACGTAGCGCTTCTTGAATGGACCGGCGAAAGCAGGAAAAGAGTTCTACGAATATTGATCGCCTTACTTCGAGACACCAAGTTCATAAACGTTTTGTGGCACGCCAATGTTAACAATCTATGAGATGCTCAGGGGGTAGAATTGCCATCCATGCATGCCAGGCTAACCTCACATGCTGCACCACCACGGTGTCTACTTTCGGACATCCTGACACACCACCTCTTTCACTTTACTACCCCCATTAACAACAAAAACGTTCGGCGGAACCCACCTCGCAATGACTGTCCAACGTATTCCGACACAGCATAACGCCACCGACGAAACGAGTTATGTATGAGGCGTGTACTGCAGCGGGATCCCTTTTTCGCTCTTCACTATAGGAACACTCGGTGGGTGCCTTGTCGCACCGCCACCGCAATTCCTGCGCTTGGCCTCGGAAATGCATGGCGCACCGGTGCGTGCGAATGCTGAGAAATGCATCATGCGGCAACCGGGCTCCTCTCTCAGGCTTCTATCTGGACACGCTGCGCCGTCTAGTGACACTGCCGAGAAGTCCGCGTGTGGCCTCGGACACGAGAAGCTTGACGCGCCGGTGCCTGCGAACGCTGAAAAAAAATGTTCCCCTCCCTTGCCGCACACTCACTGGCGCATACTGGCGCATCTTCCTACTTGCCTTTCTTTCTCAACTGTGCGACTGTTTGCAGATGACTGTGTAATTTACCAGAAAATTACTAACCATGCTGATTATATCAATCTGCAGCACGATCTAGATAGGGCGTTTGAATGGTGCAATCAATGGCTCATGACACTTAACCCAACTAAATGTAAAAGCATGCGAGTTTCTCGCCACGCTACTACTCGTTGTCCGCGTACTTACTCCCTCAATAATATTCCATTACCATCTGTTGACAGTTATAAATACCTTGGTGTTCACATTTCTTCTAACCTTTCGTGGAATACGCATGTCGAATATGTAGCTAACAACGCGAATCGCATGCTTGGCTATCTGCGTCGAAATTTTTTGATGCCCCATCGTCCCTGAAGTTAACACTTTACAAAACCCTGGTACGTTCTAAGTTAGAGTACGCATGCGCCATATGGGATCCTACTCAGACCACCCTCATTCAAACTCTTGAAGCTATTCAGAATCGCGCAGCACGTTTCATCTTATCGAATTATTCACGTCATTCCAGTGTCACGTCTATGAAGAAAACCCTAAACTTGCCTGACCTTTCGTTGCGTCGAAAGTCCATCTCGCCTTAATCTTTTTCACAAAATCTATTATTATAACAACGATTTAAAGGACATCCTGTTTCATCCACCTCATTATATTTCTTCAAGGACCGATCATCGCTTCAAGGTTGGTCTACCGTCCTGTCGCACAAAATTGTCTAATGACTCTTTTGTTCCTAGGACAAGCGTCGCATGGAACCACCTTCCCTCCACAATCGCAAGCATAACTGATGATCACGAGTTCAAGATCGCTTTACAAAATGCCTTGTATTACTTTTGTTAGTTGCACGTCTTGTCATTTTTCCCCACTCCTTTCTGTAGTGCCTTCGGGCCCTGAAAGTATTTTCAATAAATAAATAAATAAATACTCACGTGACCCAAGTTGGCATCGAAAAGGTACATTTAAGGAAAGCACAGGCCGAGTGGCACATACTCTGTGTTCCGAGTTGGCGTTCAATAGTTTCTGCAAATACCAATACCTACCCAGTCCCGCATCTACAGTGACCCATGTCTGCGTGAAAGGGGTTCGTTGATGAGTGGCATGCTCCTTACCACATCCTGAGCGACCCAAGTTGGTCCGATGGTGGGTTTCGAATACTGTTGCCTCAGCACAGTGGCCAGATGCCCTACCCATGCGACCACGGAATTACGCAGTGATCCGGGTAGGTGGAAAAATGGTTGGATATTGGCAAACATACATAGATTAGATAGATACATTGCCCCTGGAAAATTAGAACTGACTAAGAATAAACTTTCAGATCTTTTCAGAATGCGCAGATGAGTAATTTATTAATGGCACCGTCTGACAAAACAAAATTGCGTCGTGTTAGGGTGTGGTCAGGAGTGTGCATAAATCTGCAAATGACAGCTATTACTCCGGCTGCAAACTTCTCTGCTGCAACAGCAGCAGAGTGTGGCAGTGTACGCTGCCATCTCCTTAAGAACTCGTCCTTTGCAATGCATGCAACATCGTATTCATCCGCTTCAGTATCTTTTTTTCTGCTTCCTCCGAAGAACCTACACAGACACCACCATTGTAAGTGGTTGCATCGTGCACGAAACTCAATGGAAATGAGCGAACGTGGAAGCTACGCAATAGCTCGCACATCCGTAGTCTTAAAAGGACATGGGAACGTATGTTGCACGTATGTTGTTGTCTGTTTGCACGTATACTTTCGAACGCGTATATTGCTCGGAGGGAAAGAGTGATGGGGCAGTCTCTAGAGAACCCAAACACACACTGGTTTTATTTCCGATACGATTATACTCCGATGCAGGCCCGCGTACACGAACAGTGGTGTCACGATTACTTGAGAGCATGTTGGTGGTTCAAAGCTGGCACTGACGTTGTATGCATGCTCTCGACGGCGAACACCTGGAAGCGTACACTGCATGTACAACTTGCACTAGCGAAAAAGTACAAGCACAATTGCACAGGTCTGAAAGGTGAGCAACGATGGGCAACTGATCAAGAGAGTCTAGCAGTATGGTTGGAATTTCATTTGCACATACATGTCTTTAAGTTGAACAGTGATTTCACTAAACTGAGACAGAGAGAGGAGAGGCGAGGAGGTTAAGCAGACGTACGTCCCGTTTGCTGCCATGTACACGGGGCAAGGGGTTATAGGGACGAAAAGATATAAAGAATAGGAGAGGAAGACCATAATTCAGGCGGACGCGTGAATGCGCGCACATTCATAAATGATCGCGGATACTTGTCAATTTAAAGTAGAACATTAATGCTATTGTTGCTTTCTGCTGCCAATGACACAGAAACTTAAGCTAAACTGAACTAAACTACACTAAACCGGCATTTTGAAGGAACAGTGGACGCCACATTGCGGTCTAACATGCACATTTCCATAAATTGTGTAATCCAATTTACAAAACATATCGAAAGAATAATCGTCCTCATGGGGCAGAATCAAATATCAGATGATATGTGAATGCAAGGTAAATTGTGTGAATGGGCTGGTGCCCGTATTGTTTTCGTATACACTGTTACCCTCACTACAATAAATACTAGGCAAGAAGAGAAAGCTGCGCTATAGCTATAATACACGAAAAACAAAATTGAGAATCACATACTACAGAAAAAGCACCGCAACACAATCAAAACACCGGTAAACACACCCCTGCGTCGAACAAGTGCATCCAGTCCGGCATAAGTTCCGGTGCATCATACACACTTCTCGCATAAGTTACAGTAGTAGGGGAAAAAAAGGATCTGGTAGATCGCGGCCTTGCAGGATGATGATCACACAGTCTAAGGTCTCCAGGGACAGTATAGACCTGGCAGTCATTATGGTCATATTAAGACCACTTGTATTTCAGATACTGCAGAAACTTAATTTCGTATGACGGGGTGGTTATGTCCTTTTTAAGCCCCCTTTGGAGAACGTCCCCCAAAAATATAGGATCATTACGGTACACAAAACCGTGATCTATGGTCTCGCCACAGGCATACAGTTAACAGTTCATTAACCAGGGCGGAAAGCAGCAGCTCACATTTAACCAAGTATTACCTGGAGGTGTTTCCAGTGCAATTAATAAAAATAAATTTCACTCCATGACGTAGACACAATTCATGAACCTACCTAAATACTGCTTGAAATGGGCTACCTAAATAAAGCGCGTGATACAATGAATGTGGATGCCGCCGCAAGCTGCCGCGGCGACGGCAGCTTGCAAGGTGGTCAGTGACGTCACTAGCATTTCATATATAAAAGAACCAGCCTAGCAGCTGATTTCATTGTTGTTGCAGCACCGTTATGGGCAGGCGAAGCAGCGTTAGGACTACCGAGGAGCAGCGTGCATACGAGGAGCGGCAAAGGGAAAAGAAACGGCAGTATATGACCAGCGGTAGCGTGCGGCCAAAGTTGATGAACTTCGCTCCCAAGAAGCTCAGCGCAAGCGCCAAGCCAGGGAGGACTTGGTCGTTCTTGCTCAAGAGACTTTAACGTTGGCGACCTTAAGGTGACTTTAATGTTCACATTGCGAAACCCGACAGCAAGGACTGGTTCCTGTTGATTGTCAGGGACAACATTGAACTCGCATGCTACAACGACCACAATCAACCAACCACGCGGTGCAGATCATGTTTCTATTTGGTCTTGGCCACGAATGTAGCCAAAGTGGTCGGGGAACCCATCACGGTGTACGGCAGCTACCACAAAGTGATTGTCACTACCATTACTCTATAGCAATAAAGCATTACATACCCCCATGAGCAGTTGTAGTGGTGGTTTTCAACAGCTTCGCTGGACATGCACTTTCGCAGGGCCGAGATGGTGAGTCAATTTTAAATGCGAAGCATTTCTTGGCGAACATTTGCTACTTTGACAGTGTCTATCTATCTATCTATCTATCTATCTATCTATCTATCTATCTATCTATCTATCTATCTATCTATCTATCTATCTATCTATCTAGCCGCCTACGTCTTTGTGCTCTCAGGGTCGTTTCGTTAACTTGGTATGTACCAAAATTTGTATACTATGACAAGAGTATATGACGAACACAAATGATATGTCATGACATGAATGTTATGACATGCGTGTCAAGTAGATCATGAAACAGCCGCCTAGATCTTGGTGCTCTCGTGGTCGTTTCGTTAACTTGGTAGGTACCAAAATTGGCATAGTATGACAGGAGTGTATGACCAACATAGTGATTGGTCATGACAATAAATATCATTACATGCGTGTCACGTAGGTAATGACAATGACTCAGCGAAAAAAATATTAACACTCAAAAACCACCGAAATGGGTTCAGAAGTGGGCACTAAGTGAAGGAAACACAAAGGATGACGGTAGAAGTCATAGTCATGAGCATGACTCAGCAGAAATGACAATGACTCAGTGAAAAAAATTAACACTCAAAAACCACTGGAATGGGTTCGGACGTGGGTAATAAGTGAAGGAAACACTAAAGGATTGTGGTAGAAGTCATAGTCATGAGCATGACTCAACAAAAACGTCAATGACTCAGAGAAAAAAGATGAACACTCAATAGCCACTGAAATTGGTTATGACGTGGGCTATAAGTTAAGGAAACACTAAAAAATGATGGTAGAAGTCATAGTCATTAGCCTGACTCACCAAAAATTACTATGACTAAGCGAAAAAGAGATTAACATGCAAAAGCCACTGAAATAGGTTTTGATGGGGGTACTAAGTGAAGGAATCACTAAAGGATTATGGTAAATCATGACTGGTAGATCATGACCACGACTCACCAAAATGACAATGAATCAGCGAAACAAGATTAACGCTCAAAAACCGCTGAAATGGGTTTGGACGTGGGTACTAAGCGAAGGAAGTGCTAAAGGATGTCGGTAGAAGTCACAGTCATGAGAATGACCGAGCAAAAATGAGAATGACTCAGAGAATAAGGAATAACACTAAAAAACCACTGAAATGGGTTCTGACGTGGGTGCTAAGTAAAGGAAACACTAAAGGATGATGGTGGCAGTCATAGTCCTTGAGCACGGTGTAAGAAGATAGGTGTTCCGACGGCGCGCCCGCGCTGGGGCGAGAGAGCGGCCACTTCGTGTGACCGGAAGTGAGCGCCGCCGCTAGGGGCAGCACGTATTCAGGAGGCCTTGGAGAAGCGGCACAACAGTGGATAACTTACAACCTGCGTCAGCATTTAAACACCCATACCCAAAGATATGCAATTTTTCGTTATTTAGACGCCAAATCCTGAGCAGGTAGAAGGTTTCATGCCACTTACAGTCAAAATACCGTCATTTCGAACACGAGAGAGACGCGTCGTCTCCTCGAGCAGACGGCGCGCTGCGCTTGCCGCTGCTCGCCGCGTCGGAGTCAATCGGAATGTCGGCAGAAATATAAAGGGACGTTCCTTCTAACCAAGTAGAGTCGTTTTAAGCCGGCGAACGACATATATTCATCGAAATAAAGCACTTCTGCCGCGCGTGCCCATAAAAGCGCCAGCAAAGCGAGCGAAAAAGTGGCCCCCAGAACAGGTGCTGCCCCTTGCGGCAGCGGCGTGCGTAGAGTCACACTAAGTGGCCGCGCCTCGCGCCGCCGTCGGATCACCTTCCTTTTTACACCGTGGTCTTGAGCATCACTCAGCGAAAATGAGAATGACTCAGCGAAAAAATAATAACAGTCAAAAGCCACTGAAATGCGTTCTGACGTGGGTGCTGAGTGAAGGAAACACTAAAGGATGATGATGGCAGTCATAGTCTTGAGCATGACTCAGCGAAAAACGACAATGGCCCAGCGAAAAAAGATTGACCCTCAAAAACTGATGGAATGGGTTCGGGTGTAGTACAAAGTGAAGGAAAAGGCTAAAGGTTAATAGTCGAAGTCACAGTCATGAGCATGACTGTGACTTCGACCATTAACCTTTAGCCTTTTCTAGCATGACTAAGGCTTTCGCCTTAAGCTCTCTTAGGTGTAGCTAAAGAGACTCCTGAGGACTCATGACATGAATGTCACGACCTGCGTGTTATGTAGGTCATGAAAGAGCCGCCTACGTCTTGGTACTCTCATGGTAGTTTCGCTAACTTGGTAGGCTGCCTGCACGCTGCTTCGCATAACATCGCTTCCCACGGGGCATGGGATCTGCCAGGCTTTTTTTTTATTCAGTATCCCTTTATTAGCTCATTTCCCAGACCTACGCTGTGATGCCGAAAAAAAACCCCTACTCCCTGAAGAAGGGGACAGGAAAAGAAAGCTTCGCTTTAAAGGAAGGAGAGGGGAAGCAAAGGGAGGCAGGACACCAAGCGCGCGTCTGGTTTACTACCCTATGGAGGTGGAAGGTAATTGTGGAATAAAAAGATACAAGCAAAGGAGAGGGAGCCATGTGGTGCTGCCCGTTACGCATACGATCAGCTGCAGGAAACCGCCAACTTGATAGACTATATAGCAATATCTGCATCACCTTATAAGCCTGCGTTCTTTCCATAATTTTCTTTTCGCTGGAAAAGAACCGTTTAATAGAATGAGAAACTCAGGGCTTCGTGTGTGTTAGCGTTTTCAATGCCGTTGCATGTTCGCTAGCGTGACGTTATCGCAGTTGCCTTACCCTTTGAAGACCTCAAACATGTGATCAAACTTCAGATAGACGCACAACCTGGTGACGCTTAATGAATAGATCATCGATTTTTGTCCGCGACGCCGCTAGAAATGGACGCCTCGTGTCGAGGTAGCCGCACTCTATCGCCTGCACCGGAGCAATGCAGCGGCCTCACCCCAGGGCAGAGCAGCAAAACCAAAACGTCAACGTTGCGGAACCAGGCTGCGCCGGCGCGTACATTCGTGTGGGCCCATTAGGAGGCGCGTTCCGCTTGGTGCGTCACGGCCATTACGCTGGCGGAAAACCCCAACGACGTGCTGCAACAGCCAAAAAAACACGGTGTGTCTGACCTCAGTTATACGGACGCTTGCCGGGAGCAACTCGGAGGTATATCGGCGATGCCGCCACGGCTATGCCGTTTGTCAGTATATCACCCCCCCCCCCTCTTCCCCTCACCCTAAGCAAACGAAAAAAAAAGTGGGGTTCCCGAATGTATTCCTTGGGAAGAAAGAACTATATAACTATGTATCAATCTGGCGAAAGCAGTGAAAGGGCCGCAGATTGATGCAAAAGTTTATACTTTTTCTTTAGTACTACTCGCTTTCCTGCCCTGGATCTGACAAAGGAAAGCAAGTAGCGCTGTAAAGTGCTACAAAGGCCACAAGCTCAATATTACAACAAGATTCCGCATATTTTTCCCCCAGCGTTCTGGCATGAAAATGCCTCCGGTGCTCTAAGGCATCTGCTATGCTTTCATTCGGTGTTCTTGCTAAGGCACTACGCGATCGATGTTATGGGTGCTTTTCCTCGAAGTCATGAGAAAGCAGAGGAAAAAGAAACAAAACTGCTCATAAGAAATATAAACGGAGACAGCGTTGGCCTCCAATGCGTGGATTTTAACATTGGGTCTTACAGAGGAAAAATGACGCACAAAACAAGAAACACTGTCGAACGCAGGCGCTATTACAAGGGCTTGGTGCGCGGAACGGCGACTCATTTATTCAGCGATACCTGCTGAGAAAAAAATAATAATAATGCATGAGTGTTTCACGTTATCGCAGCAACAGAAACACAACGCCCATAAAGCGTATGTTCGATATTCCGGCCCAGAAACCGGCCATTCTGTGCGCCTCGCTTCCTCGATGTCCCACCATGGAGAGCTCCCCTCTATTCTTTGGTGCATGAAGCAGAGTGAAACATTCATTATATATCTTTAAGCGGTTATATGTTGTGCAAACGACATGAAGATGCTCTTTAATGAAAACTGGGAAGGATTGCCGAACGGCACGCCTTACTAGCATGTCATTCCCGCTGAATTCGATGACACAAAGAAATTATGCACACAAGATATACGACGTACATACGTATAACACAGACAGCATGCAGGAATAAAGTATCTCGTTAAGACCAGTGTCTCGCAGTGAAGCTAAAAGCACATTCGCAGAGCGCTTACGGACCGGAGGCACCAGTTCATCGTCCAAGCACATATAATATAGCTCAAGGTCCGATCTCTGAGATACATTTAGTGCAGGGTCTAGAACTGTCTTTTGGAGAGCGAAAAGGCTTCAAAAGCATATTAAGTGTGCTCTGTTACAGAAAACAAATTGCTGGCTCTCCCGTAATCGAGATAGATGTAGCATGAAATGGCTCCCATATTACGTCTTTTGGTGCCTGTGGTGACGCCGCCTTCAACCGCTTTTCTTCTTCCAACAGTGCAGCGCGCTCAGCTTCTGCCGCCACTTTTACAGCGAAAGCCGTATATATCTAGGCGAAACGAAAAACCATTCGTCCCATGTTTCGCTAACCGTCTCCATTGGCTTCGCAGTCAGTTACGTCGTTCTCTACGTCGCACCCAAGCGCGCGCGCCATTGGCAGAGCCGCTGGTGACGTCGTTCTCTGCGTCGTACCTGCTCTGCCCGCAACGCCGGCTCCTCGGCTTGCCGTTGTCGCATGCGTTCGATATCACGAGTTAGCTCGGCGTCATGGTTAGCAGCATCCGCCCGCCATTGGCGTTTGCGTTCCACTTCGCCATTTCAACGTGGACGTTTCGACGCAGCCGAAGCCAACGTGCCGCTCGAGATACTCCCGCCGAAAGCGGGCGTTGGCCCCGGCGAACGCGATCCCGACATTGCTACGTTGACGCTGCTCTGCCCCGAACGCCACCTCCTCAGCTCACCGTTGTCGCATGCGTTCGATAACTCGAGTTAGCTCAGCGTCGTGGTTAACAGCATGCACCCGCCATTGGCGCTTGCGTTCCACTAGAAACACAAACATGTAACCAATAATTGAAAAACGCTTCAATACAGCGTCGGGATTAACCCACTGCTAAACACCGGGGCCGCACGTTTCAGCTTCTCTGGTTAACCATCTGTACGGAGTGCTTAGGGCGGTGTTTTCTTCTTTTTTCCTGTCGCGTCGAAGTGGTCGGCTGCAAATACGTGGTCAACTCACGGACAGCTGACATTGAAAAGAGCACAGGTAAAAGAAGAAAATCAAGTGTATGGTATCTACCCTTTATCTGTCTTTTGAACGTAGCTATTGGAAATGACAAATAAAGGTTTAGCGTTCTTGAACTTACAGATTGAGTGATAGTGTGAACAAACATTATCAAGAAATCGAAAGCAATATTGTAACTAGCGTATATAATGCGGTCTTGTACAAAGGTTTGGGGGCCAGAGACAGCCTTTTCTGTAATTTTGACTGGTAACCCGGATGTTCTCGTTTGAGCACCCGGATAACGGCTCTGGCTTTGGCTGAAGGTCACTTGAAGGTCTCCGACAACGGGAGCTTAGAGGATTTCATGCTTAAAACGTCGCACACTTAATACACAATCAGCATATGTGACCATCAAGAAACACACAAAAGACAGAGCAAGAAATCGCATCATAACGTATCAGTGGATCCCAGGACACTGCAATATTGCAGTGGGCACGGCGGACCTGGCAATGCCATGACGCTAAGCAGGAAACTGTTTTTCGTACTGCAGGGTTTGCTGGGAATTGCCACCGGTTTAACAACCACTGGTCACGTGTTCCTCGAGGCACGCCACACCAACGATGCATACCAGCTTCTGAACTTGGTCCCATCAGCAAATCAACAAGCGTCATCTCATGATGGTGCGGAACTACTAGCGACACCTATCAAACAACGCGGCGTGACGTCATCAACAGCCGAGCACATAAAAGAGGCACCTCACGACTACAACTTCAGTGGGCACGGCGGACCTGGCAATGCCATGACGCTAAGCAGGAAACTGTTTTTCGTACTGCAGGTTAGTTGCCATTCCTGTACATTTCGAAGTAAGTTTCCTGGCATTGTAATCCTGCCGTGCCCCAAACGGTGTTATAGCATTGCCCTTAATTGTTTTTTGATGATCAGATTGTTGTTATGTGGCGATGTGGAACTAAACCCCGACCTACACAAAAGAACTTTTTGAAGAGCTACTTGAGAGTCAGAAGGCCATGCGATGTGACATGAGTGAATTAAAGGCAGAAATAGCAGACATGAAAAAGACAGTAGAGAAGCTGCACGATAAAGTGTTCAATACCAGCTGTCAGCCCTACCTCCCTATCGGACAAGCTGATAAAGTGCAGGCGGCGCTGCAATCGGTAGAGCATATCATAAACTTTCAAGCAAAAAAAAAAAAACTAACAGATCTGGAGGACCGAAGTAGACGGTCTAATCTGATAATTCACGGAATACCCGAATCGTCCGATGAAACAGAAATTTCACTTAAAGACAAAGTGGTCAAAGAGATATTCGAAGAAAATCTTGGCGTGAAATGTAAATCCATTGGCATCATCCATCGACTTGGACAGCGGAAGGGTAAACGCCCAGTAATCATTCACCTCCAAGATTTCAATGAAACGAAGGCAATCTTCGCCAATGTCAAAAGGTTAAAAGGCAACACAACGCTTATCTAAAATGATTATTCAGAATCAACGTTAAGAAAACGGAAACTGCTCTGGGAAAGTGCGAAAAATGAAAAGCAGCTGGGAAAGAGGGTCTCGCTTATCCACGACAGACTAAGAATTGACAAGGAATTCTTCTGTTGGGATGAATCACTTAACAAACGTGTTAAAGTTGTAAAAAACGGATCATCCACGCCCGTGGAAGGTGAGCAAGATAATACATTCGTATTATCTCGCGATTGACACGATGCCTGTGAAGCTCATAAGCGTCTCCGAATGTTGAATATAAACGCTCGCAGTGTCAAAAACAAAACCGAGACCTTAGAGATCTTGCTACTACAGTACGATCCTCATGTAACTGTTTGAACAGAGACCTGGTTGAACGAGGAAATATGCGATAACGACATTTTCCGTCCTTCTTATAAAGTTTATCGTAAGGACCGGCACACTAGGGGTGGTGGTGTAGCAATTTTTATTAAAGATAGCATTCAGGCTGTTTTGCTGGACGACTTTGTCGACCTCGAATGCCTCAAAATCTCTTACTGGGGTCACAGTTTTACGTTATACACTTTTTATAGACCTCCGGCTGCCCCACCAGATATATTAGAGAGACTGAATATAGAAATGTCCATGCATGAAAGAAACAAAATTGTTCTGCTTGGTGATTTTAACCTGCCGGGAGTGGATTGGGAACGCCTTATTGCAAGTAGTCAACATAACAAACATGTCAACATTATGTTTGAAATTATGTTGCGATACAACTTGATGCAGGTAGTCCATGAACCAACTCGTGTACAAAATGCATCGAGCTCGGTGTTAGACTTGGTATTCATCAGTCGAGATTTCTCTGATTATAATGGGAAAGTCGAGCAAGGGCTCTCCGACCACCATCTCGTAAACATATCGCTACCGCTAGTACCACTACGTAAGCATCAACGCCCTCTGTGCTCTACTTTAAAGATTTTTCTAATGCCAATGATGCAAGCGGTGTCGAATACATGCAAACCTGTTTGGGTGATTTCGATAGCACCAATATTCAATTACTTTGGAACAAGTTGAAGGAAATGTGTCATTATTGTCTGGTTAACTTCGTCCCAAACAAACTGAAGAAAGTTAACAAACAAACGCCTTGGATGAATCGGAATATCATTCAACTGAAACGCAGAATAAAAAGATTTAAAAAGAAGCATGTGCAGTGCAACGAATAACAAGAGATGCGAGACAACCTCGCATGTGCAGTTCACACCGCGAAAGATCATTATTTCAAGATATCGCTTCCTAACTTCATAAAAAATGATCCTGCTAAGTTCTGGCAGTACATAAAAGAGAAGAAGAAACCAGTTTCGCAAATATCAGTTATCGGGAAGGCAGTCACGGATCGGAGTGCCATTTCTCAGCACTTCAACAATAACTTTCAAAGTGTGTTCTCTGGTTCAACGGTGTGCGCATGCGACGTCACACTGCCCCATTTAACAGATGTAAATTTTATATCTTATGCTGGTGTATTTAATATGCTGCTTAACTTGAAAACCAAGAACTCATGTGGTCCGGACGAAATTTCTAACGTATTTCTCAAGCGCTATGCTGAAATTCTTGCCAAATTTCTTGTGATTTTATTCCGTGTCTCACTCATGACAGCAGAATTGCCAAATGACTGGAAGACTGCCCGGGTTGTCCCTGTGTTTAGAAAGGCGACCGGTTACTTATGCAGAATTATCGACCGATATCACTAACCTCCCAATGCTGTAAACTTGTAGAACATATAATTGCTAATTGTATACACAAATGTTTGGAAAATAATGCTGCATTGACCATGTACCAACACGGCTTTCGAAAAGGGTATTCTACGGTAACCCAACTTATAACGGTAGTTCACTCGTTCGCTTTATCTCTTGATCGTAACGGCCAAATAGACGTAATATTTCTTGACTTTAGTAAAGCTTTTGATAAGGTCCCGCATGATAAACTAATTTTAAAGCTTAAAATCCTTGGCATCCCTGAAATCTTTATGAACTGAATTTCCGCATACCTGACTAAACAGGAAGCAACACACTGACATTGGAGGACAACTTTCTGGCTGTCTCCCACTCATGTCAGTGGTTCCACAGGGTAGTGTCCGTGGGCCTCCTGCTCTTCTTGGCTTATATTAACGATATTGTAAATGTAATAACTCCTGGTGAGCAAATCCGGCTGTTTGCAGATGACTGCGTTTTATTCAAAGACGTTTTTTGTTCCGATGATCACATTTAGCTGAATAACAACCTGAATAACATATTGAAGTGGTTCAAAGATTGGGGGATGGTTGTTAACACCGACAAAACTGTATTCCTCCCTATAACACGTAAAAAAAAACACCCATCTTTTTTACTTACAGACTTGGCCCATCGTCATTGAAAAAAGTCGGCAATTACAAATACTTAGGTGTTACATTAACAACTAATTTATCCTGGAATATGCATGTTAGCAATATTTGTTCATCGGCCTTTCGAAAGCTTTGCTTCCTAAAACATAAACTTCAAAACACCTCAAGTAATGTTAAACTACTTTGCTATTATTCCTTAATCAGACCCAAATTGGAGTACGCCAGTGCAGTTTGGGACCCGTATACTGAAATAAACATTAAGTGTCTTGAAAGAATAGAGAGGAAAGCAGTCCGGTTTATTTATAACAAATTCTCACGAAGCTGACTCTCTATCCGATATAATGATAGCCAATGACATTCCCCTTCTTAAAACGTGTCGAAAACAGGTCCGAATCGACTTGCTCTCACTGCTTCTTAACCACGAACTTGCGATAGATCCATCACCGTATCTATCACCCTTACTAACCAGACCTACAAGGCACCATAAGCCCAACTCTTTAACACCTTATTTTGCTAGAACTGACACTTATAAGTATTCCTTTTTTCCACGCAAGGTCTTAGATCGGAACGAATTAATCCACACATCTTAGTGTCTCCTACCACACTGAAGTATCACTGTTGCACCATTTCACATCTGTTATTGTAGCACTATTATTGCACTAATCTAGAAACAGATTCTGTTGTTGTTTTGTATTCAGTTGTATTATATCTTATTGCACTAATCTCGAAACAGATTCCATTGTTGCTATTTAGTGTTTTATTTTCTATGTTATTGCGTTAATCTTCAAACAGTTTCTATTGTCGCTTTTTGTAATATGACTGTTTTTTTTAAACTACCCACCTTCTTGGACCCAAGGGTCTGCAGTATGTAATAAATAAAAAAATATTCCTGGAAACGCTGCAGTGGCCGCTGCTGTGAAACAGGCACACGAAAATGAAAAGGCAAAAAAATCTCCCTCTTTCCTATAGTGGAACCCGCCTGCTTCTGAGAATGGTATCCTGCCTGTGGTCCGCACCATAAATGCTTGTTAGGCTTCGTCGGGCATAACCAACACTAGATGTATATATAACTTGCATGCATCAAGCGCTTTATGCCGCAGTGTACTTTCAAATAAAAAAAGAAAGGATATCCTGCCGCCTTAGCACGAACTCCTGGTTTGATCCACTGCGCCCCAAAGTAGAGTGACAATAGAAATTTAGTAACTTTCTTGCGCTGTCTGTGGCTTGGCACAGTATTTACGCGTCACCTTTTAAACGGGATTCTATGCGTTCCCAGTTTGCAGTGCTTTTTTGGTCATGTTGACGAAGACGTACAACACCTCATTCTCGAGTGCACACGACACGATACCGCAAGGCGGAGGCTAAAGGCTGATTTGATGTTGTTAGAACGTAGACCTATCACGTTGAAAAAGTAATCCGTGACCCATGGCCAACGATAGAGCTACAGAAAAAATCACTTGTGGCTATTAGAAACGTTTTGAAAGAACAAATATATTAGGTTATTGCTAAATGCATCGTGTAAACCCCACTATTACATTTTCTTTGAATACCAGAGGTTGTACAGTATGTTGCATGAATGTAGCTGGCACTGTTATATTGTTCCCAAGCAATGCTCGAGACAACGCCGAGGACAATACAGAAGACGACGACGCTTTCTGATGTCGCGCGGACTGGTTTGCATCTCGTATGCTCTTGTATGCTAGTGGACGCATTGTAAATATTCTGTAAATATAATATAAACATCTCTTTCCCCGTAACAATATGTCATGTGTCTTGTTGTTCATATGTGGGGTGTACATATGTGCAGATACGTCAGCCGTGTGGCATGGGAAACCCAATTTATGTGCGTGTTTTGTGACTCTTTTGTTCACTTTCACTTGTTTACGGAATTGGGTATGTATCTTTGTGTCCCCTTACGTTTTTCTGTGCGCAGAAGTTCACAAATGTTCGTGCTGTTTGAAAGTGTACAATACTTATCACATTTTTTGTGCTTTTACTTATGCTTGCTCTGCGAAGAGGAATAGCCGGTGCCAATAATGGTACCAGCTCGCCTTGAATTTCATATTGTTAAAAAAAGGTATGATGTGTCCTCTCGTACGTTATACGTTGGGCGACAGGGGCGATCCCATCCGCTTCATCTTATACAATAAGTGTTTCGTGTGAAGTTAAGAAAGGGCCGCGCGTACCGTAACTTCGTAACTGTCTCATTTTCGAATGAATACTATAACTCACCTGCGGCCATAGAAATGAGTCCTGGTAGCAAATAAACGTTTTTGTTCCCGCAGTATTTATAAGGAAGGTTTCTCTCTTTCTTTTTTTCTTTCTTTCTTTCTTTCTCTTTGGTGTGTACGCAAAGGACATGTCCATTTGCGTATTGCAGTAAATTGGAGTCCTCAGTGAGAATTTGACACCCTTAAGGGTGGTCGCTTGCCCCATGTCCAACACTCTTAAACTTAAATCTATATAAATTTTATTGTGCACGAAAGCAAACTCAAACAGGAGCTGCGATGAAATAGGCCGTAGTTGAAAAATAATAATTCTGACGGACTTGTGCAAACCGAAATATGTGACACGGGAGTTTGATAGCAATAGCTAATGAAGTTTATTTCGTGTACTTTTCGTGTCACCTGTCGCAGCTATCGTAATGTATGCTTGCAACAAAAGGTTGCGCAAAACTAAATAAATACCCTTCATTTGCCCCCATCGATGATTCGATCTTACCCCTTAGTGGTAAACGTGTTAGACATGAGAGAATCAAAGTACCCTTAACGGTGCAAATATGTTTACTGTCTACCAATAACTCCAAAGCATTTTCATAATCTGCGATGGTTGTGGGGCCAGTAAAGTATTTCACAATGTGCCAAGAAATCTGGTGCACTTAACAGAAAAGCAAACAGCTTTCAAGGTGCCACCTCCTCATACTCAAAGAAAACGTGGGCAGATCTCACGCACTGTGGGTATCAATGTTGCGCGAAGCATTTTGCAGGTCCTTGCAGGTCTTCGGCTTGCAGGTCTTCGGTTTGCAGGTCTTCGGCTGTCCAGCGTTGTTTTGGGTTGAGCAAAATGTTACGAGGTGTACCGACACGTTCGTGTAAATCGAGTAGTTGTGTGTGTGATGCGAGCGCACGTGTCTACGAGAACAGCTGCACGACGACTAACACATCGACGACAATCGTATCTCACGGCAACGGCATGATTGCTACTGCGGCCGTCCGACGTTAATTTCTAAATGGCGATTGTTGGGTTTCGCATAGGTTCTGCGACGAGCGTGAGCAAGAGAAACCCGGATTGTGACATGATGTGCGATTGAGTGTTGTACAATCGTACGCACCGACGTTTATGTCATGCGGTCTCCGCTAAAACGACGATGGCATCTGTACTCCAACGAAGTAATGATAAAACGTGATCAACCTGGGCTTATCATCAAGGCGATGCAACGTCGCACAGTTTTTCAGGTAGCGCTGGCTGCTAGGAGGAAGTTACTGAAGAATGTGGGCCTATCCTGCAGATTGTGTGGAGATGTTGAGAGGAAAGAAGACTAGAAAGTGCCACGGGGTGTAGGTGTCAGTCGTCTCAAAGAGCTAGTCTCTTTGGCTTGAGAGGAGTATGCATGCGATCGTGGCCTAGTAGTTTGCTCGAAGGCAGAGGTTTGATTCTACTGTCAGCCATGCATTTCTTAAATTTTTATTACAAAGGTCCGAAGTGTGGCGAGACAGGAGAGACTTACCTACCTACCCACCGACATCCCGCAAAGTGCCTGGGATGAGGCAAAAAATGCTTCGCATTAAAAAGGGGAAATATATTGTAATTGTGTTTGATAAAGGACGCCGAGATTGATGTAACGAAAACAGCTGAATTACTTCTACATTTTGCCTGCCTATTAATGAATAGCAACATATACGCATCGTCCGACAAAATGCATAATGGAAATGTGGTGTTAAAGTATATTGGGTCATGATGGCGAGTCGGGCTAGTTGGTCGAAGTTCAAATTGAACTGACGATATCTTGGATCGCACCGGCACAGAGACGAAAGGTAACAAAAAAGCAGGCAGTAAAGCTCTTCACTCACACCTGAACATCTTTATTCAACAAAAAAAACAATATAAGTAGTTTCTACAATTTCTTGCGCACGCGCAGCAGAGCATAGAAACAACAGGTCAACGGATCCCTCTGTGACCGAATTGAACTTTCAATACAAATTAAAAAATTATTTTGCTCCAACGGCTTAAAACTCCTCAGGACCTGAATAAAGTACTTGACTGACTCGATAAGGAGTCAGCCTACCTTGATGATTAGTATTCTATTTCTTTTCTTTCTCTCTTTTTCTTCTTCTTCTTTATTGTAAGTCACATTCTGTCACGGGTGTTTCTGTTGATCTAACATGTATTTTTATGCTCTACTGCACATGTTCAAGAAATTGTGAAACCACCTTGTATAGGTTTTTCTGTTCAATAAAAATTTTTAGTTGCGCGTGAAGCGCTGTCCTGTCTGCTTTTCTATTGCCATTTGTGCGTCTGCCGGTGAGTTTTAGGATCTGTCCAATATTTTTAGATCTCTGCATGTGTACTCACCAGTGACGGCCAATGTTGACAGCATGATGACGCTATGTAAGCGCATAAAATAGTGGCCTCACTCTGACGCCACTTGTCGTCTTCCTTGGAGACTGCATTGGCTCGGTGGTTTTGGCGCCTTGTTGCTGAGCGCGAAGTTGCTGGTTCGATTCCCTGTGGTCACACTGTTGTTGGCGCAGACTACCAAGGCCCTGATATTCTTTAATATGAGTATTTTACATGCTAAAAGATACCCGGTAGTCAAAATTAATCCAGAGTTCTCTAATGCAGTGCTCTTCAAGCAGGCCAATTAAACCTAATTCTGTTCCTATTCTGCTAAACCCAATTCTGTTCCTGCTTTTCTTGCCCACACATTATTCTGAGAGCAAAACCTGACAGAGTATACGAATGGGCATGTTAGTAGTCCTTACTGAACAGCGCAGGCATAAAGACAATGAAGGACGTCCTTCCTTATCTTGCCTAAAAATTATTTTCACGTAGTGTAAACCGATGTTCTTAACTACAATATATTACAGCCTGTGTGGTTTTCGCACTTTCATCTCTCGTTTTCGCCAATTAATTTGTTTAGATGTGCGTGTGGATGTGCGTGTGTGTGGGAGTGTGTGCTTCTTCGGTTGTGTCATCCGAGTTCAATGAAGCTTCATCTGTGTCACAAATATGGAAGGAAGCATGGAATATGTGGAAGCAAGCGTTCCTGCGAATAGAGACACGGATATAAACCGTTCCTCCACGCCGCTGATAAGAAAACTCGAGAGGGAGCATTTGAGGCTTGGCTCATAAATTAAGGATCATGCGCTTAAATGTTAGGTCCCATATAATTTCCGCTGAGCTCCTGTGCTCTTCAAAAAGGAAGAAAAAGATAAGCCAGTGCTTTCGCGACGAGCGTGCAAGCTGTCGTTCAACGCTGTCAAATTAATCCGTCCTCTTTTTAATAATTGTTTCCCAACGAAGGAAGTTTCTGGGCTTCTATCTTGCGATCACATTTCCTTAGGCTGCGTCTGTATTTTCTCTTTTTTTTCTTTGTAGGTGGTTCACCTGCAACTTCCAGTTCTTCCCTATCTCTTCTGCACCGCAACACTATTTAACTTCATGCTGGCTTAATTTTTTGCTCAAGATATATAATCTTGTATGCTATTTTACTTTATTTAAGCTAAACAGCCACACGTTACAAGTCCTGTTCAGGGCATTCAACTAAGAAGACATACAAATAGGAAAACAAAAGAGAAAATTATTAAACACCAAGAAAAAAAGAACATTAAAGTTGTTTTAGAAGAAATGTAGAACAAACGAAAGAACATATTACTGACATTTAAAGATTATCGGTACAACTAACAAAAGCATATAAATAAAACACAATGTAAATAAATGCGGTTACACAGCCATGGATGGCGAAACAGTGTACGAAGCTTTATAGCTAATGTTCGCATATTAAAGAAATGAATATTTCGAAGCATTCACCAAACGGTTGAAAAACTTACACGCATATCACATGTGTGTATAATCAGTGAAGCCATAATTAAACTCAGTCAGGCCTTGTTTTGGGCCTAAATATTTTATTCTACGCATCTCGTTTACTTGCACAGCATTTAATTACCCGCTTCGCTTCACATAAATTGAAACATGTTCGCGGACTTACATATCTTTTTTTTTCGCTTCGGCGATAGCTGTTATCGGTTCACTGTCCTAGTCGTTTTCATGTCCGTCGGTGTCCGTCGCAAGAATTTCAAAGTGCCTTGCGTGTTTATGAGCAAGTGAATAAAAAATGCAGTCCTCCTAGTGGATTCGAACTCCAGTCACACGACCTGCGGTCAGGGGTCTTTCCTCTCCGGCTCTCTGACTATGCTGTAGAAGAAAAAAAAAACTGCGCCTGGAGAGGCCAGTCACACTTCTAGCTGCTGTGATAGACTGACGCGACTCTCTACAGCTTACCTATCCACCAGCGTAGAGGTAAAGAAACTTAGGTGAAGCCAGCGGTACTATGCGAAAAGTAGGCTGGGAAAGAGGAGGAAGGTTGGACTCCAGCTATGTGTAAACTCCCGATCTATTACGTTTCCGCGGGGTCGATCTTACTCTGAAATAGATCTCACATTCGGTGGCCCGAGTCTGTCCGTAAACTGTTGGTTGACTGTTGAGTATTCGACAAACAGTGATCGCCTGCCAGTAGTATTTGAAGTAGCACGCCCTGTAACATTATAAGTGATCAGGTTCGAACTTTAATCAATTACAATATTTTTATTATTTGTTATTAAATTCTCTTTCTTCTCTGTCTGATGCGTGTACCGAGCAAAAAACCACGATTACTTTTACCGCTGTGGAAAGTTCTCGAAAAAAGGCTCAATTTGAGATATGATTGAATAGAAGAAATTCAGACAGCCTTTGGTGGAATGAAGAAACCGCTCGCGATTACAGGAAGAGAAAAGCCGCTGCGAAAACATTATTACATAACCAGGGTCCTAAAAATTGGAGCGATTGCAAATTTTTTCTAGCCGTATTTGAACATACAGTTTCGAAAGCCAAAGATGAATACGGCTGCAAGCATTTTGATTTCCTGTCTAACAATAAAAATAAGCGTGCGCTGTTCAGGTTTCTCCGCAGCAGAAAAGTTCTTCCGCGTCCAAGTAATATGGACTCTATTGTCTGAAGTAGTGATGAAATGAGCCAATCAGTAGAAGAAATTGCGAAAGAATTAGAAATTCCATTTTCTTCCGTCTTGCATAATAGTTGTAGCTTACGAAGTGCATCAGATGATTTTACAGAAATTTCTATCATAGAATTGGCTGAAATCGTAGAGCGACTACCAGATTCAGCTCCCGGCGTGGATCGGGTAATATCTGCTACGATAAAATTTTTATTTAAGGAAGCTCCTGATGACCTCTTAGCTGTTATAAATCACTCAACTAGGTTTTCATGCATTCCGTCTGTGTAGAAGATTGTTAAAATAATCCCCGTTCTTAAATATTATGGGGAAGGATGCACAATAGATAGCATTAGGGCAATTGCACTATACCTTAAATTTGGTGAAATAAATTGAAAGAATCCTATATGCCCGCATAATTAAATTTGTACCTAACAAAGACTTGCTTAGTTCCTGCCAAATTGAATTCCGACCATCATGTTCAATCAATTTGGCATTCTCACGTGGACTTAGAAAGTAGAATAAAATTAGTTCGGCGACATAGATTTTATTATTTCATAATTAATTAGTTACATAACTTTATTGGATATTTTACAAAACATAGAGTTTCCAAATTATCTTGCAAACTGGATGTGTGAATTTTTAAATGGATGGATGGATGGAAAAACTTTATTTTGGTCCATTGGGCTGCGCTAGTTTCCTAGCCCGAACCAAGAAATCCTAGAAGGGCTCGCCAACACCAACTGCGGTGAGCGAACGTACAAGTACGTTCAGAGCTTCCTAAGCCACCGCACGGCAGAGCTGAAGATTGGGGAGATCCAGACTGCAGTATACCACCCTCCCAACAAGGGCACACCACAAGGAGCAGTCATCTCACCCACGCTCTTCAATGTCGCCATGATCGGCCTCGCAAGAAAACTGCAGGACGTAGAAGGCCTCCGCCACGCCTTCTACGCAGACGACATAACACTCTGGACCACAACAGGGTCCCTTATTGAAAAAGAAGAACGGCTGCAAACTGCAGCTGACCTCATCCAAGAACACGTCAGCCAACGGGGACTACAATGCTCGCCCGAGAAATCTGAACTCATACGAGTCTGGCGAGGCCGGGGTAACCACACAGTCCCCACAGACACAACACGAAAAATCGAGGTACACCTCAACGGGGGCCTCATACATGAAAAGTAATTGCTCAGGGTGCTGGGCATGTGGCTGCAGTCTAACCAGCGTGCTAACCACAGCCTACGCTCCTCAAAACCAGTGTCAAGGCGATGTCACGCATGATATCCCGTGTAACATCGAAGAATAGAGGCATGAAGGAAGGGGACACACTCCGACTGGTCAAAAGCCTGGTGGTGAGCAGAATCACATACAGCCTGCCCTACTACCATCTCACACAATCCGAGACGAAACAGGCCGACACGCTCTTGAGGATGGCTTTCAAGACCGCTCTCCGCCTGCCGATGAGTACATCGACTGAGAAATTATTGGCGCTGGGGTTACACAACACCCTCAGCGAACTCACAGAAGCCCTTCACGTCTCACAACAACAGAGACTTGCGCGGACTCACACGGGCCGGCAGGTCCTACAAACCCTGGGCTTCAAAGCCACAACAACACGAACCCAAGAAACCTGCACGATACCTCGTCACGTCCAGGACAGGTATCACATTGCCCCAATACCACGCAACATGGACCCTAACCTACACTCCGGAAGGAGGAAAGCGAGGGCCCAGTACATAGAGAAAACATTCAGGTTCGATACCACGGCCCGTTTTACGGACGCCGCTACGTACGGAATGAAGAAAAAGGGCGCAGTGGCAGTGGTATGCGACCGCCGAGGCCACGTCACCTCCAGTGCATCGACCCGCCCCTGCACGATCACGGAAGCGGAAGAACTGGCCATCGCGTTAGCCATCCGCGAAGGTCAACACGCAAGAAAACCACTGACGATCCTCACGGACTCCCAGCAGGCCTGCCGCAACTTCCTACAGGGAAGAATCGCAAGACCTGGGGCACAAGTCCTAGCCCAAATACCCAAGGAGGACACTGACGACAACACCATCATAACCATCATTTGGATACCGGGTCACGCTGCCATCACGGGTAACCTGTATGCCGACAGAGCAGCTCGAGAATTTGCATATAACCGAGCACTCATCACGCCGACTGCAGATGACCCTGACCCAGTTGACCCCGAGTATTCAGCAATCCTGAACTATCACAGAGGGAGTCGCTTGCGATATCCCCCACCCCATCGAATACTAAAGACGGAGGATGCCGCTGCCTGGCGTAGGCTCCAGACAGGCACTTACACGAACCTACACATATTACATCGCCTGCACCCCAGAGCCTATAGGGACGAATGCCCGTGGTGTGGGGCCACACCAACCCTATACCACATTACGTGGGAGTGCACGCTACACAACATAGAACACCATGACACGAACACCACGAGGGAGCAATGGGAGGCACTGCTGTCCAGCTCGGCCCTCGACGACCAGCTCAAGCCGATCCAGAGAGCAGAGAAGATGGCAAGAGCCAGCGGAGCCCTGGACTAGGGGCCCCGACCATTAGCGATGCCCCATTGGGGCAAGACAAAACTATATTTGAATTAAAGTTTATCTATCTATCTAGTTTCCTAGCCCGAAGCGGGCCGCTCCCACGTTGGGACCGAAAGGCCTAACCTATCGGCCGCTTCGCGGGCCCGTTGGACTGCCCATAGCTGTTCATATAATGTGAGACTGCGTAGAGCTGCGTCCCACCAATCTTCAGTGTTGTCCTTGTCGCTGCGTAACGCGGAGCAACGCCAGAGCATATGACTTAAATCTATGGTGTCGTTACATTTATCGCATGTTGTATGAGTAGAGATCTCCGGATAGATCTTGTTGATTAATAAAGGGTTCGGATAAGTTCTCGTTTGTAAGAGCCTTAGCGTAATGGCCTGAGCTCTATTTAGTTTACTGTTCGGAGGGGGAAGACCCTGCGTTGTAGGTAGAAGTGCTTGGTTAGCTCGTTGTACGTGAGGAGGTGGTGCTTGCAATCAGGAACCTCAGCATCTTCTTGCCTTGTGGCTGCATGGTTGGCAAGTCCTCGTGCAACATTGTGGGCAGATTCGTTGAGGTTCACGGGAGCACCGTTTATTTCTCCCATATGAGCAGGAAACCAGATGATCGTGTGGGGTTTGACGACCTTTCCGTCGAGAATTGCCAGGGTCTGTCTATAGAGATGACTGCTTTGGTAAATGCTCGGTCGGCTGCCCTAGAATCGCTGTGGATCCTGGATCTCTTTTGGTCTAAAAGTGCCAATGCGATGGCTACTTGTTCTGCAATGTCTGGTTGCGTGGTGTACGTGGAAGCTGAGTTGACGACTTCACCTTTGCCGTTCAGAAGGACTGCTGTAAAGGCTCTTCTATTGGGCACGAAAGCCGTGTCAGCGAAGGAACATTCTTCCGCCTGATTTTAAATTTTCTCATGCAGGGCTTTGGCTCTGGCTTGCCTTCTGCCCCCGTTATGAATTGGGTGAACATTCCTTGAAACAGGCATGACTCTAATATTCTTCCGCAGATCTTTGGGAATTTCTCTATGATTATTATCTATTGCTGTAATTGGTATACCAATTCGTTTGAGGATCTGTCTTCCTGATCGCGTTGTAGAGAGTCTAAAGAACTGGGCTCTTTCTTGTGCCTCGGCTATTTCCTCCAGTATATTGTGCATCCCTAGTTGAATGAGTCTTTCGGTTTCCGTGTACATAGGTAGCCCGAGAGCTACCTTGATTACCTTCCTTAACAATGCATTGAGTTTCTCTCTTTCGGATCTCTGCCACTTATGCATGTATGCTACGTAGGCGAAGTGACATACATAGCACAAAGGCGTGAAGCAGTCTAACGACGTTGTCTTCTTCAAGCCCATGTCGGTGGTTAGTTACTGTTTTGATAAGCCTAATTGCGTTGTCCACTTTCTTAGCGATACGTAGAATCGCTTGATTATTGGACCCGTTGGCTTCAATCACCAAGCCCAGGACCCGGATGGAGTCCACCCTTGGGATGACGCTTCCGCTCCTGGTATAGAGCGTTATATCGTTCTCCTCAGGAGGAATCGATCCCCTGTTTATAGAACCGTAATAATAATAATAATAGAATCATAATATTAATAACCATAATAGAATCCATCCCCTGTTTTTAAATAGAAGAAAATTTTACTGCTCTCTAAGAGCCTTTTCTTCGAGTATACATGATCAATCCCGTGGTTCCTCAAGAAGCTGTCACTTCGCCATTATTATTCAACATTCTGATGAGTTCCATTCCTTGTCATCAAGGCGTACAAACATGTATGCGCAGATGCTATTGCTTTCTTCGCATCAGACAGTGATTTTCACTCCCTATATTATCGACTACAGAGCAGCCTCTACGCCATAGAAACCTGGTTAAACAAGATTCGCCTTTCACTAAACGTCAGAAAATGCTCGTTATTGTTTCAACAGCGAAGCTGTTTAAGCCAGCCGTAATTTGTGGTGCGTGCCAAGAAACTGCCGCGCCGTAGCCATGGCAACCCAGAGGAGGAAGAGGAGCGCACGCGGTCTCCTCCGCACCAGCTCCCTGGCTTCCCGAGCCCCGCCTCTCTTCTCTCCGCGGCGCACTGAGCCAGGGCAGACAGACAGAGAAATAACTTTATTGAAGGTCCTGAGAAGCTCCGTTGCCCCCTCTGGGTAAGAAGAAAAAAAAAGCAACGGGAAGTTTGCACTCGGTCGGGCAAAGCTTAGGCACAGCAAAGCTTACTGGCTGCTACTGCTAGGTCTTAACTTGGTTGCTCCTACTCTTGACTTGGTTTAACTTAACTACGCATGTAGAAAGGCATTCTCGAGCGATCATTTTCGGAGGTACCTTTCCTTTCGCGACATTTCGCATGACTAGCGCTGGACGTGTCGGTGCCTACGAGCGACAGCGTTCCTGGCATGCCACAAACGCGGGCAGGCTAACCAAGTTTGGTACAGTGCCAAAAACGCTGTCGCTTGCCCACGTCGAACGCGTTGACGACATTTCGCGTGACTAGCGCTGAACGCGTCGGTGCCTACGAGCGACAGCGTTCCTGGCATGCCACAAACGCAGGCAGGCTAACCAAGGTTGGCACAGTGCCAAGAACGCAGCTGCTTGCCGACACCGAACGCGTTGGAGGCTAGCCACTCGATATCAATCGGCCAGCTTCGCTGTGTCTTGAGCTTTGCGTGGCCTAGGGCAAGATTTCGCCATTTTTTTTCTCTTAATAACCCCGTTAACATATCGCTACGCTACTGTCTTGAGACTATACCTCAAGTAGGGTCGGTGAAGTATTCGGGTGCAATCTATGATGGTTCCCTCAGCTCGCTTGGCCATATTGATGATATACTCAAACAAGGAGTGAGAGCAGCAGGCATGCTAAGTAAGCTATGCAACAGTTGATCGGGGATGCAGAGAGACCCACTTATAATGATATATAAAATGTATGTGCGGCCCATTTTAGAATTTGGATGTGTACTATCTTCTCTTGCGCCAGCTTATAAATTACGGCCACTTGTTCTGCTTGAGCAGGAAACCATGCGATTGTGCTGAGGATTACCGAAATTTGTTGCCAACAACATACTACATCAAGAAGTCAGGTTGTCCGCGATATTGCGTAGATTTCGTTTGCTGACGGTCCAAACATTCTTAAATTTGTATTTATCTCATATTAGAAGATTGGAAAACATATTCATTTCAAAGCCTGTATTATTCTTCGGAGTGCATTGGCCTCGGTGTCATACACCACTGGGGTTTTTTGTACAAACATTAATCAATCTTTTAAATTAACGTATCTTGGAGGTGCCGCCTATTTGTGATGCGCGAGAGTCTACAAATCATCTATGATGATATCTACCCAAAGAAAGCAACACTTCTCTCTCATAATATAATAAATGACCTATTACAAGACCATTTACTGGGTTTAGCTATAAATATGATCGTTGCGACAGACGCCTCACAATATGAAGAAAAATGTAGAATTGGCATTTTCGCTCCTGCTCTAAGGTGGTCATTCGCAATAAAGATTCCGGACTACCTATCCGTATTTCCTGCTGAATTTCTAGCTGTAGTGTTAGCCTTACACAAACTAAATTCATCAATATCGGATGTAGTCATAATAACGGAATCCTTATCTTTATGTTCGTCGCGCACAGCAAATAGTGGAACTAACCTTTTACGCACATTTCATATTCTAGTTCCTGTCCCCATAGATTTAATTCGATTGCTTTGGGTGCCTAGGCATTATGGTTTGTTCATGAACGAAATGGCTAAAAGTCTTGCGAGAGCGGCCTTCAATGACCCTGTACTATCATTACTTCCAACGTCAGCTTACCTAACTACTACTAGGTTCAGGAATTATGCGATGGTTCTAGACTTTTTGAACCCAGCTGTAGCTATTTTTTTTTTCAGAATATCGATACCTCCTATTCCCTTGGCACAAACATTCCTTTCACATCACAAAAACGCAAGTAATTTTTACCCGGTTATGTTGTCGAATAACCGTATTAAACTTCTACCGCCACAGGGCTGGCCTGGCGGCCCTCCCCTCTGTGCCCAATCTGTGGGGAAGATGAAACCATAGATCATTTTTTTTGTTATTCTGCCACCGTATCTCTTCTTTAAGGAAACACATTTAGCATCAAGGTTTACACAACTTGGTTTGAATTTTTCCGTTCTAAATATCCTTTCTCTAGGGGCCTCCTCTCTTGGAAACTGCCACAGAGATGTTTGCTCAGCCATGGAGGATTTCATAGCTGGTTCAGGAAGAGTTGCTAAAGTTCTCAATACGGTATTTTTATTCATTTCCTCCTGACAATTTTACTCATTCTAGTAACAAACAAGCTTACCAATACCACCCAAATATTGGCCCATCCCCCCGCAGTCGGTGTGCGCCATCGTAGAAAGAAAAGCAAACCAAGCCAAACCTATGTCTGGAGGCCATAACAATTTCACCACTTTCCTCGGAAAATGACTTTTTCGTTTTTTTCTCGGCAGAGACTCTTCTGCACGCATCTGCGAATGTCGACTCAGATCAATACCGCACGAGACTGTAATACTGAGCTTCTGTCGATGCTACAACAGAAAATGCCATTAAGAATTGGCTAAGGCCTCTCTTCGCAGCTGACCTATAAAGCGGCACCGAATTGAAATAGTTTGAAAGAAGGCAACGGTAAAAATCGGCGACGGGTTACGAAAGAGAAGGAAAAACAGTAGCTCTCCATTTGTTTCTACCGGGGAGCAGATTGCTCGCGCATGTCTTTGAATGTTTACTCGAATAGATACCAGAAGAAATAGTGCACGACTTGCCGCGTATAATACTGGGCCACTTACGGTGTCCCTGCTTCATACTTGTGCCATATTCTCCACTCATTTTATTTATTTCATTAGGTTGACGTATGCCTCAACTGTACTGTATTTGATACATATTCGCTAGTTGGTATTTGACCACGTGGGAAAGCGCGCCACGCTTTATGTGCAGAAACAGCTATTTACCGCAGATGCATTAGATTTACCTTTTTGAAATAAGAGTAGAACGCGATAGCGTTATCGGGACCCGTTCACATCGCATCGTTCGCATACGGCAAGTAGGCTTCAGTCACTGCAACACTGAACGTGGGAAGGCCAGCTTAGAAAGACCAAGCTTACACCGATCCCCTTAAAGTCAGCTTCACTTTTAAACTGAAATGCATTGCTGGAAAGACGTTTTTCCCGGGGCAATATAAGTGGTCTCGTATTAAAATGTGAAGGCCCTAGCACCTTTTTTTTAATTATTTTATTAATTTTTTGTTATTGCCCCGACACGCGCATGCCTGGTAGAAATGTTTGAGTTTCCTCGTAGCAGAATCCGGTTTTCTCGTACATTCAAATTACAACCCAACGCCGATTGGTCAACAATCCGACGGCGAATCCGACGCCGAAGGGTAAAGTCGTACTTTACCATTTTCATGCCGGATTTCACTAGGATAAATTCAATTTTTGTTCACCATAACCTTGCACCACGTGGAGGGCCTGCGCGGTCGATGTGGTTGAATGATTTTCACTGCCACCCCCGATCACACGCCGGTTGCCGACGCCGGATTTTCTGAGACCCGGGGCCCTAAACACTATCGCGTTAAAAACTTCGAGGCTACTTACCAAACTCCGAGCTCTAACTCGATAGCCAGTGGTGCTGCGCCCACGTGATCTGTCATCGAAGCAGTTTTAATCTTGTTTTTATTTAACATAATTAGCAGACGTAAGAACCTGGGAAGCTTTCTTTTCCTTTTTTTTTCACCAGCAGAAGACAACACATTTCAACATTTCGAACATTTTACTTATATTGTCGCGTAGGCGTTAGAATGGAAATAAAATAGAATCGCGCTCGAGGTTCACGACTATATGCAGCGACAGCAAGCATGAATAAAATAAATTTATTTTTTTCAAACACACGAACACGTGTCGCCAAAATCTCACGTGACAATAAATAATGAACAAGGCAGCATTTTTTTTTTTTACGTTTGAACATGGGTGACATACTACAAAGCTAAAGTCGACATACGAGAGCGAGTGACACTTCCTATTGACACGCTAAACAGAATAAATTGGTATACATACCACCAGCTTATTATTATCTTTTTTTTCATTATTTACATCGAACGCATGTTTTTCAAAGATCGCCTGTGACAGACAAACTTTTTCTGCCTGTTCACATTGCATTTCTGAACGAGGCAGAAACTACCTGCATAAGAAATTATAAAGTTAAATTGGCTAAATAAAATTATTTATTATTTTTTATAATTATGTACTTGAAGGCACATGTTGCAATTACAAAATTGAAGCTGAGCACTGGTGATGTCATGTTTCCATAGCAGACGTTACATGGCTATCACCTCTTTCAGCATATTCGGATGGAAAGTGTGCAACGAAATACATTGACTTTCCAATTAATAGTTTCCCAGAAGTGTGCGTCAATTAGTTCGAGACAGCGCTAACTGGAACGCCAGTATATCTTTAGCATTTGTTTAGGCCGAATATCTCGAATGTGGAGCAAGTTTAAAAATTTCTGCTAAGCTTGGAGGACTTTAATGCTTCTCGGCTTAGATATCGTAATGTCAACATGTGTCCTGTAGTGAATAATTAAAAATTTAATTAGTAGATCTTCCTAAAGAGCTTGTAGGCAAGTAATGCCCGTATTATCAGATAATCCAGCTCAACAGATTGAATTGCAAGATATGCTCCATGGGAATGATTACCGAGAAAATGTTTTCGAAGTGATGGCGGTGACGTCACACCACATCACCGTTACGTCGGTTTGATGTCTGCCATGAGGACTGTTTTCCAATTTATGACCGTGGCATCAGACGTAAAGGCTTTGTTGCTGTAACTTCCATAGGGACATCACAGTAAAGAGACAAATTTTGTCAAGACGCTTATACATTCCTTTTTTCATGCTGACTTTGCTTCGGTCAACTTGAATGCGCGTATATCTGTATTCCATCTGTACCTGCAATTGTTTTTCTTGCATTGGCATGTACATAGATGTGCGCCAAAGTAATTCTAATCATGTTTAAATTTTTGTTGTATCCTACACTACTTCATATCGTCATGTAAAAAATATTCAGTACCTTTATTCAAGCCACAGTGGATTTTAGAGTAGCTGCTATAAATGCAATATATACTTCTTTTTTGTGTGTGTGGGATGTTCACATCGCTACGTTGATACGGCCTCACCATTACTGATCATGTTAGCGCCACCATTGCGTTTCTGGAAAGCTATATGCTGGACAAAACAGGAAGTAATACACTCATACGTAGTACGAAACCACATGCAAATGGATATGGAAAGTATGATCCAAAGTTTAATTGCATTCTAGCAAGTTGTTTAGCCGGAAGACCCATGTATGCAGGTCGCTCTTGTTCGTGCATTTAATGCATGGGTCTCTCTCGAAGATATAGTTCTATATGCTGTGACCATGGTAAAGCTTCAAATTACATAGAGCCTGCAACTATTATTCGTAGGAATTAAGTCGTTCTATTCGAGGCAGAAGAATTCGACTGGTGTTTAGTGCGTGAGATATTCGAACAGGTCTGGATACTCTTACTTATTTTTTGTTCTATCGCCATTTCCGCCTCTCTCTTTCTCTCTCTCTCTCTCTCTCTCTTAGATTCCTATGTGAAGCTTAGCTCTTCATGTCATAAATTGCGAATGGAGGAGACAATGTTATATATGCACGAAAATAATCTGCTAGAGGTCTGAGGATCAACGCCGTGAAAGTAACTATGCACTACGATGTGTGCCTGCGTTGTATTTAGTCTATTCTGTCTACAAAACGTCATTACACATTGATTTTTAATTACAAATATGCAGAACATCTAGTGAACATTCTACGTTCTACATTAGGGTGCTCTGGCGGCTCTGAGGCCAAGAGTGCCAAACAAAGGCTTGCAATAATTCATCCTGTTTATTGCGCCTAGGATACAAGCTGCGCTTTACCTTGTGCCGTACCCCACTGCGATTTACATCTTATGGTGCGTTCATAAAGAGAGTATCAAAATAGGTACAGTGGTCTAATATTGTTTAGTGTTCAATGTCATTTTGTGCCTAGGAAATCAAGGCCCTGGCTTTAAGACAGGCACTAGGTGCTCGTCACAAGTTGACAGCAGACGTGAAAATACACATGGCGCATATTGCCTATGCTCTTCGAAAGTACACTAACATTCTACGAACCTCGACTAGCTTGTTAACAGGAGTAACAGTATGGTACAGCGGCCATAGATAAGCATAACTGCAGCACAACGACGACTCTTCATGTCTTTCAAAGTTTTTATGTGTGGCCAAGTGGAAATTTAGAGGCGCAATGTTGACGTTGCCGCATGTAGGCCGTGTTATTACATATACCAGAGTGCCAACTAACTACCATTGAATTCTTTTTTCAGCAACCTGCGCGTTGAATATGGAAGGCTTGGCGTTCCTCATTACGTACGATGACACTGGAAGCTTGATTCCCTCAAGGGCTTCGCTGCATCTGCAAGCGTAGGCGCTTTCGGCCCTCAAAGCAACGCAAACCGATAGCAATAAATCTCTAGCGGAAGGCTTGCGCGTGTGTCAGGTTTCTTCAAGACTTGTAGCGCTGTCTTCTGCCGAGTAGTATTGTGATAATCCCGCGTTCAAGGCTCAGCTGCTCGTGCCATCAAAGAAAACTTTACCAGAGTTCTAAAAATGAAATCGTCATACCTAGCGTTGGTAAATGGCTATCTGATTCTACATTTCGGGCGCATATTGATTGGCTCAGTTAGAGCAACCAAGGATGCAATTTTAGCCTCGAACCAATCGAGCATTACGCAGTTTTCTTTCACCGAAAAAGCTAGCGAGCTGTAAGTGCCATTTTGATTTAGCCGCATGAGAACGAGCGTACCAAAATATATGTTGCAGATTGAGCTACTTTTTCGCGTAAACGGGAATGGCACTGCTAATTTGCAAGCTGAAATTAAATGAGACATTTCTGCATTCAAACGCTGCATGTCACTCTCAGTGTTTCTCCTCAATTTGTCGCTGTCTCTCGCAACTCTCGCACATTTCCGGAGCAGGTGGCGGCGCTTTTGCCGTCAGATGTCGCCGTCGACGGCGAGACTGCCCCGCCGACCACGGACCGCGGTACGTCACCGTGGCCGTCCGCTTCGAGTTCGAAGAACACGTCAATCGGCGCCAAAGGCCGCACACGTGGGCGTCGCACCAAGCGACTCCCGCACCGCCGTTGAAGGCCAGATAGACGTACGGGTTGACAGCGCTGTTCAGCGCCGATATTACGCCGAAAACCGCGACCAAGTTCGGCCCGAGCTGGACGTTTTCCGCGAACGCCAGCAGCATCTCCTGCACCATGTACGGAAGGTTCGTCACCAGAAACGCTACGAATATCACCACGGCCATCTTGAGCGTCCGCAGGCGCGCCTTCGGCATCGTGCTTCTGGCGCCGTCTACCACGCAGCAGCCGCCGTCAAACGCACCTCCGACCAGCACCTCGGGCTGCCGCGGAGAGGACGAAGCTGAGCCTATCTTCCACATGCGCAGCAGGATGCTCGTATAGAGCGCCACAAGCGCCACCAACGGCACGATGAACACGAACGCGAAGACAAACGCCATGTAGGCTTGCCGGGACGCAGCTGAGTCGTGGTATACGTAGAAGAACGAGGCACAGTAGTACTTGTCCCGGACCACGACGAGCCGAAACACGAACAGGTTCGGCAGGGACGGAACGAGGGACAGCAGCCAGCAGGCCGCCGCCACCGAGCGCGGCTTGGGAGCCGGAGCCAGCGGGTTGCAGATGGCAAAATGGCGGTCCACAGCAATGCCCACCAACATGTACGTGGACGAGACGAGCGCGTACGTCTGCAGCACCTTGAAGACACGGCAGGGGACGTCGCCGGCGATCCACACGCGGCCCATGATCTCCCACAACAGCTGCGAGTTCATGGTGACCAGTGTGACCAGGAGGTCGGCCAGGGCCAGGTTCAGGAAGAGCACCTGGGCCTTGAGCAGACGGTGGCGCCGTGACGTCAGGAGCCTGTAGCAGACCAGTAGGTTGCCCACGAGCGACAGGACGAGCATGACGCCAATAAGGCTGATTCGAAGCGTGCTGGCGTATCGCGGACCGAGCACGACGTCTTCGACGGAGATGGCACCCAGCGACATCGTCTCGTTCTCCGCGCTGGAGAAAAGCACGAGGTCAGACGGCATGCTGGAGCTGACGCCGTTCTCGAGCCAACGTTTGCTTCTTGTCCCATCGCCCTTGAGGTTCGCCAGGAAGCAGGCCAAGGCCAAGCAGCTTGAGCCGACCGGAACTTTTCGCTTTTCTGGCCGTATGGTGGTAGTAAAATATTCGCACCAGAGTATTTCCACCTATTCTTCCACTTTGGGTCGGTTCTTCCACTTGCTTCGTACTGGTTAAATGTTCAAACCATAGTGATCTATCGCAGCTCTTGTCATATTCAACAAAACCGGGTAACCGTGGGTTTCACGGTAGTAGTTGTCAGGGAGAGATCCTGGCTGTGGCAACTGCCGTCTGAAAATAGAGAGGAAAGATTGCATTTGTTCATGAGAAGCTCATAGAAGGGGGTGGAGAGGGGGGGGGGGAGGCGAAATGAAGCAAGGTGGCTGAAGTACGTGTGCGCAAGTGTTTTAATGTGCGGAATGTAGAGGTGGACTTCACCCATTTAGCAGCTATTCAGTTATAACAGAATATGTTGGCCAATCTCAGTGGTTGTAGCGTTCAATGGCTATAGCGTTCTCAGTGGTTATAGGATTAGTGATTATAATACCTTAGCGACGGTAGGTTCAGTTGCTATGGCGTTCTACTTATCGCAAGGTTTGACTTTCAGCCGTGGCGTCCTCATTCTATGATATCGGAATGCAAATGGGTTTGCGCACCATGCCGTGGGGTTATGTAGAAAAACTCTAAATGACAAAAATTGACATGCCGCCCTATACACAACGGTGGTTTTCAGAGCCCTAGCGTTGGATTGCGACGTTAAAACCTATCATGCTATTTACGTGTGCGAATGGGAGGATACTATCGAACAGCTTGTGTGCATATGGCCCCGCAACGTTATCATTACGTTATCATTGTCGTTATTCATTATGTCTGAATCTTGAACGCCATCAATCATTACAAATGAAATTAAAGAACTTACTCTGTTACATCAGCGACCTTCACTCTACACTCATGATTAAAAGTGCGCAGTGCGAAATAACAGCTCTGCTTCCAGACACGTAACAAGACACGCTCCACTACTGCGGAGAGGCAAATGATCAAGCAATTGTGAAATTTTAAACAAAATAATAAAAATAAACAGAGCGCTGGTAATTTTATTATTGAGTAGTCACATTGACAGGCGTGAAACGAACGAGAAGTCGTTAAAGAAAGGAAGCATGGTGAGCGCATAGCAACAATAGGAATTTGGCATTGGAATATACCATGCCAGGTGTTTTATTTTTAATCCTCACAAATACTTTCGAAAATCACCTTCATCAGCTAGCCCAATTCTAATTCTTTAGCAGCATTACTACAGTAGGTGGGCAATGATTACGCGATAAATCGAAAAGCACAACCGTCTAATTACAGTCTCACTAAATAAGTCTTGACTAGGTAGTAGGTGAAAACTTTGTTTCTGCCCGGCAAGTTCATAGGGTTGGCTTCACCCTGCCTAGGCGTTTAATTTAGTCTTAACTAAATAAATTAATAAATGCTCGCATTTTCAGATCAGCGTCGTCAAACTTCCGACAAAATACACTGTTGTGGCACTTTCTTTTATAGCTAGTCTTTTTTACATACATCTTCTTGCATACATTTTATGAAAGAAAAAGAACTTTGTCGGCACAACCTATTAATGAAGTGTGGGCAGAAATCTAGAAGTTTCGGAAATGCTAACTCTTAGTTCGAACAAAATATTTTTTACGAACGAATGTTTGGAACCGATGCGGCTCCTCATCAGATTCAGTGAATCTTTCACAGTATTTCACTGGGTAGCTATTTTACACTTTGCCGGAGCAGATGACCTTGTAGCCTAATTTAAATCACTTATTATGTATTAGCCGCGATTACGATTACGCTATTTGTAACAGCATTTTTTTTTACACATTCGCGAGATTCATTGTAACTGAGTTAATTCCTAGTGCAGAAAAGGACTCTATGCTCTTACAACCACACCGCGCGACATATTTGCTCGCTCGCACACGAACAAAGCGCACGTGGGCATAATGCTAATTCAGCAAAGAGTGGTTTTCGTTGGCCTCCTTCGGCTCTAAACGCGCCGCAGTGGCCAGTAACTGGCAGGAACCCAACAAGGAGAGCCACGAAGGATCGTTAGCAGCCGCACTCCATTATCGTAGCCTCAGTGTTTTCGCAAGAACTGATTTATTAAGTCACCGCTCCAGTACTCGCCAGCTCGAACTCATTAGGGAGAAGTGTGGGTGCGCGAAGAAAGGTGAGGGGGTGTTGCAGGGAGGTATCTGCTAAGGACAGGGCAAATGAGGAAAGAGGTTTAAGTGTGGAAAGGATAACTATGTAATGATGGGAACCGGGGCTGTCTCTACACAGTGGCGTCTACTCACAGCGGCATTGGATGGTCCGGCGCTTATGTGAATGTAGGTCAGACAGATTAGAAGATTTTACTCTTTAACCGTGACCGCTGTTCAGTATAAAGTAAGTGCAGACCAAGTTGAAAGGTACACGTTGCAAACAAGAAGAAAAAAAAAATGAAGCAACTGTATTTACTTTTACTCCTGATGCATTAGCAGGGCTAACTGGTGTGTAACCGGCGATGTTGGAAGCAGACCAGGCCATTTCGCCTGCTAGAGCAGTTTCTGTCTTCATTGTCTTCATCAGTACTCGTATGATGAGCTAAAATTTATGGCACAGTTCATGTGAAAACTGCAGTTCATTTGGCGATCGTGAAAGGAAGAGAGTCTAGTCGAGACGCCAGGAAATTGCTACGTATTTTAGTTTGAAGCGCGGTAGCATGTTGTTCGAAAATAAGAATTTGCTTAGAGTCCATCCCTACTTACAAGCATGTAGCACTGCACCGTCGCAATGCCTAAAAAATGCAGAAAGCAAAAAAAAAAAAAAAAACTGCCGCTGTAGCACTTAATGTAGGAGGTTCCGTTCTTGTTTTCATGACAGTAAACCGCCCAAATCGCCACGGTAAATTTGTAGGAAAACGAAATGCCAATTGAGATTCGAACACCTTAGCAAGAGAGCTGTGGGGGCTCAGTCGCGGTTTTTCGTAATGAGTATGAGGTCATGTCTTCCATTTATGCCACAGCGGCTGTATCTTAGTAGGTAGCAAAGCGAAAAAAAATTCTAATAATTACTACGTTTTGCTGGTAGTTTAATAAGCCCACATAAGCCTACGAGGTGGAAATGACGAGCCAATCACTGTAGCTAGTGTCCCTCGTATGCATGACACAGTTCTGGGACGGGAAATCGTATGCATTGTTACCATCGGCATGTATTAAAAAGTCGAAGCAAATACTTGTCCAGCCTTAAGTATGTTTTTTAATGCCGTGAAGCTTAGCATAATTATTTACAATGTGGAAAGATAGAGCTTGAATGTATTCTAAGCTCATTTGCTGACATATGTTTAATTATTCGCTAGCGACGTTCATTATAGGCGGACAGTTTTACCCTATAGTTACCGGGATTTGAAAACGCAGAGCTTGTTGCAATTCGTGATTAAATAATCCACTACCTGTTATACTAATCAACTACACCATGGGGCTTATCCGGGAGAATAAGTTCAACAGCACGACGTCAAAGAGGTTACCACTGAACCACTGTTTATCAAAGTGGAAACAGGCAGTTGAAGTTAAAATAGGCTATTTCAGAAATAATTTGAACTTCAATGTGTTCAGCAGGAGCGGAGTTATTGGCAATCAAACACACCCTTCGCGGTGCTTCCACTCCTTCTTCGATGCCTTGCACTGCGAAGGCTATACGGCGGAGCGGGGCGTGCCCACAACGCTCCGCCTACTGAACTACTGGTTTCTTTCTTTATCTTTGCAACAAATTATTCATTCCCTCCCCCCCCCCCCCCCACGTAAAAACAACAAAAACAAAGAAAATAAACGAGACGTATACACAGTGATGGAGCAAAGACGAAGGCGATGCATGATGCTTGCTGGGGGAAGGATGGTGATGGAAGCTGTATGCACAGAATAGCACGATACGCATCAAGCAAGGTTTACGCAGTATAGTACGTCTTGTGTCACAGTGGGAAATCCCCATTCTGGAAGACTGGCCAAGAACTGCGGGCACACCCCCAGTAGCACTTACCTACTGGCTAATTCAAAGAAAATAAAGTAAATCCGGGAGTCCGTGACATGTAAATCACCATTTCATTAACAGATCGGTGCGCTTTAGAGATGCCTGTGAGCCGGACAATGTTCAGGTTTTATGTATGTAGTTTCTTGTGCTGAACGTAGGCGCTCGTACTTGGTCAGCGCACAAGACTTCAGCTCGTTCGCTGATAATCTCATTCGGAGCACATGTGACACTTATATATATCCGCAAATATATCGCCGAAATCGCGACGCATCCCCCAGCAGCCAGGTATCCATGCCAAACCGGGGAAAGCAGGCAAAGAGAGCTTCGCTCTAACACTCCTTGTTTGTAGATAATTAACGCCGCAAGGTTTTGTTTTGTCACGTACGTTTGTGACGGTATACTGCTATCTTAGTATGGCGCTATCTTAATTGAAAACAAGGCTTCAGCTTTGAATTTATTATGTTTTACCAAGGTGAAAGCTACACGGTAGTCAAGGAAAGCCGTCGTCCGCGCTCTCGCAATATCTTCTTGGCTTTCATTATCTCTGTGACAGCGGCTGAACTCGTCAGCAGTTTTACCGCTCTTGTTTCCTGAGCAAGGAGTATGCACTAAATGAAAGTAGCATGTGCTTAGAAACTGGGGCGCTTTTCTCTTCCTTTAAGTCAAAGGCTTAGTAATGATCTTTATCTATGTCATTTAATTCCAGCTGAGCTCCATGCGAAGTGAATATTGCAGGAACTAGGCAGTGTGCCTAAGTTGTTCTTATAATCCTATTCCCCATTACGTTAACTTACTCAATTTTCCTGCGCTGAAGAGCTAAACCTTACTCCCCTTTGGCTTAAGCATTTTACCTAGAAAACTGAAGCTACGTTCCCACTAAGCACTTTAGGAGACTCTTCAGACACCGTAAACATTGTCACGGACACAAAACAGCAAACCCGGAAACATTCGGCGTGCACTTGGTGCGCATTTGGCGATGTCTATATTTCTGAGCGAACAACTTCCAGAGTCACCGGAAAAGGAACGAAGACTATTAATGGCTAATTAATCCAACGCGCTTATAATTAAAAACAAATATCACATATATACATGACCCACTGATCGCCTCGTACGATTTCAAGAATGAGCGCCGTAAACAATCTTCGACGTTCGAAGTACGGCATGAAGTGTAATCACATCACAGACGTGATCGATGTCACGGGCGTCACATTCCAGTGTGGAAGGGAAATATTTTGGGCACGTATCTGAGTAAAGGAGCGCGACGTCGGATGTTTTGTCAACACGGTTTGGAAAGACTGACGCCACGGGCGAGGCTAAGCGCGATCATCCCTAAAGTAATCATAATAACAATAAAAGAAAGAAAAGGACACAACGTACAACGGTTAAGCGAAGCACGTGAGGAAGCGATGGGAGAGTGATAGAGCAAAGTTACAGAAGCCTGGAAGCCACGTATATCCCATAATATATTTAAAAAAGTTAGCCAATCGGTAGTGGTAGTGGAGCCAATCGTATACAATGGCTCCACTGCCACGATTTCTCAGCGCGTCTTCTTGCGAGACACAGAGAGCCATCGGCGTAAATCAATAGCATGCACAAGGTAAACGTCTCTCCTGCAGGTATAACGGGGCTAACGATTTGCGAGCTCCTTTGTCACGTGGTTTCGTAAGAGGGGCAGAAAATGGCAATTCTGCGTGGGGACCAACGGCTCGAAGCCGCTCGCACTTCAATCGATACGCAGATTGACTCACATTGCTAGGCGGTATATACCATTACGTCTGCACACCTACAAGCAAGTATAAAATCATTTCTTCGTAAGTTAACTTAGGACAATTGTTTAATTACCACTAAAGGCGAGGGCTGTCCACCAGTCTGTACGCTCGGCAGGGTAATGGAAGATGTTGATTTAGAGCCCTGAAGGTAGTGGCACTCATCCACTCTGCGAGATTGGCCAAGAAAGGAAATACCCAAGCCAGTACCCGCGTATCCAATGGCCACCACTTTTTCCCTTTCCAAGTCTTTTCCAAGAAAAGTGAACAAAAACTATTAAACTCCTTCGCAGCATCCTGAGTACATCAATAACCCTAGTAATGTATTCGGTTGACGTAACAGGTATGACTGCAATCTTTGGTGGTATGATAAAAAGAATAACTTAAGTAATAGATTGATGAAGCCTTTGTACAAGCAGAGTGCATCGGGAAACTATGGAGATTCGTAACCCCTTATCGGAACCGGCAAGATTGAGGGCCTCGCCACAGCTGGTTCTGCAGCTTGGGCCAAATACACGTCGCTGTAAGCGACCGGCCTCGGTGGCGCCGTCTGGGCCTTCAAGCTAAACATTCGCCTCCGCATAAATTTGTGGGCAGCGGGAGTCCCCAAATCAATCGTCGTTCGATGTTGAGGGCCTTGACGAAGTCTGTGCCTCTTCATTTTCAGAAACAATAAACAAAAAGAAAACAATTAAACGGCTTTCAGGAGAATTCTTCAAAATGACTTGATGGGAATGACTGACCAGAGAACTTGGATAGCACACCAAAAGCCCGTGTCACTGACAAATGTACTTTTCGTTTTATAAAGCGTAGACACGGTGATAACTGAATGTTAGGGTGCACAACAGCACTATCATTCTACGGCACCATTCGAGAACATAAACGCATGATTGAAAAGAACAACAGCCTGTAATGGTAGATATCTCCACACATTGCAGCCGCTCATACGAACAGGAGCCGGCAGATTACGATAGCGAGCATATTGTTATCGAGGGTGCACCCTCCAATGCCAAAATAGTTCCAGGCCAGAACTACTTTTCTCGGCTTGCAGGGACCAGCCACACCATAAAAAGTAGACCCATGCAGTGCTCTAGTTCCGGCGAACAAACGCTTTGAGTATTCGACCTCTGCATTCCGTACAGCAATCAAGTTATTAATGGTACATGTTAGCCAAGACCCCAACTAATTTCGTCTGTAGCTCTTTTTATTTCTGTCTGTGCCTTGTCTGAGAGCTCCCGCACAACTTCCAGTGGTGCAGATGTATTTTTCCTTAGACTAATAACAATATTTTTTGTGTGTATGATAAGCTGTCTGCGCTACATGTGGAACTCAATTTATTCTTCAGGAAGCCACGTATACTTCATTCGTCGCACCATGCGCCACCGATCTCATTAACAACTTGTATCGAAGACCAGAGAGCTACACCGTACAGCAGTATAAAAGGCGCGTAACCTGCTTTACCAACGGCTACCGGCCCACTATGGTGTCGATATGGAAATGATAGTGCCGACTAATCCGCCCATTCTGTCCAAGACTGTGACAGATATGTGTTTCGATTACACCCCATGTACGGCGCTAGAGGAACTGGACAGGTGGCCACTGTCGGAACCAAATATATTAGGGCGGCGATCACAACGGACATCTACACTACCCGCAGCCAAAGCGCTGGCTTCCTTCCATAGGTCTGCGAACCTGCGAGATAGACTGTGACAGTGATGTGTGCTCCCGAGCATTTCGTGTCTATATAACCGTTTTCCTTCTGGTCTGTATTCCGTTCTTGATAGACCTCTTTTTCGATTTCTCCCGAGCAAGGTAGCACACCAGAATATTTTTTTTTCTGGTTAACCGCACTTTCTCCGTTTCTTTATTGGTCTATCGCTGTCCCTCTTGCTAATAGGTTTCTCCGGCGTAACAAACATGCCCCGTACTTCTAGATATCATTGACATGAGTGGTAGTGGAAGTAGAATTTTTTTGTTACGTTAATATTCTCAGTTCTTGATAGATGCAGAAGAAAAAGAAGAGAAAGAACGGAGATTAACCAAAACAACATCCGGTTTGTTACCCTACACTGAGAAAGAGCAGACACTGTGAAGACAGGGATATACCGAGAAAAAGAGAATAAGATAAAGGGGATTGATGTAAGCTCGTGCGCGCAAACTGTGACACAACGTAAACTTGAATGGATATCATTTAATAAACGCATTCACACTTGAGGAAGCATTCTGAACCTAACTAAACGGCACAAGAAGAGTATTGGGAAGTTGACACAAAGAGAATCGCACGCAAATACATAACAGTAATGACTAAATGAGACTGATACATGCGAGGATATGTAGCTACAACTGACTGTAAGCCTACAGACTTTCTTTTTACTTCATCTAAAACATCTCCATAAAGTTTTGCTCTCGCTTTCATAAGACAGAGTGTTGAAAATTGAATCTCATGCATCAACTAACAACAGCAGGTACAAAGTTATTGCGCTATCTGTTGCCCACCTCGTGTGGCTTATGGTGGCTAGGAACGTGGTCTATGGCTCAAGGTTTACATTGTAGCAACCGAAAGGTAACAAAAAAGCAGGCTTAAATTTCTCTACGCGATGCGTACTACTCTCACGTCTACTTTCTGCTCTATTTTTGCATTTATTATTATTATTATTATTATTATTATTATTATTATTATTATTATTATTATTATTATTATTATTATTATTATTATTATTATTATTATTATTATTATTATTATTATTCAGCACGGTTATACCAAAGACTATCATGAACAAGCCCACGAGCAACGTGTCTGACAACGCGTCTCATCTTGAGACTATGTTCTATGAGAAAATATCCAATCTATTCAACTTCAGTCATTCATACAATGTTGTCGTCTTCATTCACAGATAATGTTTTCAGATCGATTATACGAACGCTTTTTACAGCGAAGCTTTATACCTCTTGTTGGTCGGAAAATTTCGTGGCGTAAACACAAAACGCCAGTTTAACAATTGAAGGCAAACGGCACATCGTTATTTGCAATCAGGCATACATCATATATACAGGGTTTTTCAGCGAACACTTTCAAAAATTCTTAAAGGTAGCCTGTGGCAGATAGCATAATTCTAGTTCATGAGCTGGTCTACTCGAAGAGGCGGACATTGCTTGCACGAGAAATTGAAATTCATAATCAAATAATTAACAGAAATTCACTAATTAGGTTTTTAACTAATTACGTGATGCTCCATATTATAATTTAGAAATTGTAGCCGTGGACTTAACAAGACGGATCCACGTACAATTAATTCTCAGGATGACACCGGTTTCGAGATATTAATTCCCGAACTTTGCGGAGAAATGCATTGGCGTTCCAGCTATGTTCTTAACAAAGCGTCACTTTTTGCATTGAAGCACAATATTAACTGTAACGCCAATGCATTTCTCCGCAAAGTTCGAGAATTAATATCTCGAAACTGGTGTCATCCTGAGAATTTGTAAATTGCAGTATGGGCCATCAGGTAATTAGTTAAAACCTAATTAGTAAATTGTTGTTATTAGTCGATTATGCATGTCAATTTTTTGTGCACGTAATGTCCGCCTTTTCAAGTAGATCAGCTCATTAACTAGAATTGGGCTATATATATATATATATATATATATATATATATATATATATATAATTAGTTTACTTGGTTTTTCTGTCATCAGGTATTTGGCCACTGGGTGTGTGCCCATTCTTGACCGAAGAATTCGAGACGAAGAATTCTTACATGTAGCAAGATACGCGTCGTACTTCTTAGTACATGCACCTGTCCTCGTCATTGTTCCACTAGACAAGCATCACACATCGTCTTCGTCCTGGTGACATCGCCGCGTGTATGCCTCTCACACTACACCCACGCTCGATTTTGTGTTTGCATTACGGAATAGCTTGTGTGTATAGTGTAGTGCAGTAACATAAAATTGCGTGAGATTACCCGTAGCGTAGGATGAAAGTAAACAAATTTGCGCGCATCGTCTTTAGTTATATAGCATTTATTTCAGTACAACTAAAGACGCTGAGCGCAATATTGGTATGTGTTACCAGTCCTGAACGTACCACCTAGTTTGATGGCCCAAATGGAACGAGATCATCGCGTTAACCTTCGACTAATGCTGGGATCACCTCATAAGGTGACGTGGGTTTATTAAAGGCAATTTTGTACCGAATTTGCCTTTAATAAACCCACAGAAAGAAAGAAAGAAAAGCCGCAATCTGTTTCATTACTCACACATGCACGTCAGTTACCCCTGAGGCTGCAAGCAGACCAGAGAGCTCTATCTATTTCATATTGAGCGTCTGCAACGCGCATCGAATGGTCAATCGCTCCATGACCGTCTCATTCACCGCGCGTTTTCTCGCATGGGAAAAATTGCGGCATTATTCATGAACATTGCTGATATTTCTGAACATGCTGCTTCAGTTACGCCTCCGTCTCCGAAAGATATAACCAAACCCGTATCCCTCATTTACCTCAGAATCCCTGACATACACAGAGAGACTGATGTGCCTGTTCTGGCAATATTTCAATGGGCTCAGTCGCACATGTTCGAAAGATTTTCAGATTATCTTCAAGTATTCACTGATGCAACTGTACACAGCGACGGTCAAGGCGCCTCTGTAGCTTTTTTCTGCGCTTCGACTCAAGTACAACGTATACTTCATATACCCCATCCCGCCTCGTCAACAACTGCGGAGCTAGCACCAATTAATGTTGCACTGAAATACGTGCAAGAGGAGTTAACCAAATCGAAGATTGTAATCTTTACGGACTCCCGCGCTGCACTTATCAGATTGCAAAGCAGTCAGATTGAATGTCCAGTTGTGCGCGGCATTGCTGACTCTGCAAACAAAATTTCATCACGTGGGGTATCTCTCGTTGCCCAATGAATACCTTCACACGTAGGAATCGCCGGAAGTGAAGAGGCTGATCGGCTGGCCTCAACTTGCGCTCATAACGACGGTTCCTGCCGAGAAATTTCGTGCAAGCTTGATGACGCTCGTCCGCTGACTCGTCGCCACCTACTCAAGCAGCATCAAGACCAGCGCGTCGCAAATGGAACGTTCCAGCACCGTGTTTGTGGTCGAGGCTTGCCTCGTCGGGCTAGAGTGCAATTACTGTAGCAAGGGTTGGCTGTGTGAACATGTGCAAACGCTTATACAGACAAGGACGTGTGGCCAGTTCATCGTGTACGTCTTGCGGTTGCTGCGAGCCACTTCAGCAACTGATTTTGGAGTGTCCCGCTTTCAGTGCGCAGCGCATGTCGCTAGTGAGGGACTATCATCTCCTGGGCCTGTGGTGTACGACACTAGACGAATGTTTGTACCCCAGTGGTTGTGCGCCTCGACGCGATCAGGCTCATCGCGCTCCCCTTACATTTATGGAATTAACTAACTTAGGTTGACGTTTGTAACTCAGACACTGTTTATTCTATTTAACGTTTTTTAGTAGCGTGACCTGCCCTACTGTGTGTGACCTGTACTGTGTGTTCTACTTTATTCTTTGAGATTTGTCATCTTGCTCTTTCTTTCCTCTTTCCTCCCCGTCTTGCTATCTTCCATTTCTATGTTTCTGTCTCCTCCTTTCTGAAGAGTAGGCAGGCGTTGTGCCCCTTACGGTGGCAGTTGCCTGCCTGCTCCTCTTTTTCCCTTTCTTGTCAAACGTATATATGTTTTCAAATCAAATAATGATAATAATTTATTTCAACAGTTCAGTAATGCGTTTATGCTGGACTTTGATGCTGCTGTTTCGTTCCGGTGGTAGCACATGTAACACGTGGCAGGCCGTTCTGGCCTTATGAGATAATTCTCTCGCAACTGCAAGAGGGCCGCACCAGCTAAGTTGAGCAATGTTTATCAAAAATGGTTACAGACTCGCACACCGCTATAAAAGCACTTCTCAGCAAAGATCTTAGACAGCGGCGTTTATTAAAAGGAGCGCCAAAATTGGCGCTTATCTCGGCCATGATGCTTTCATATATGGGAAGTTGGGAGGTAACGTTGAAGAAAGTCTAGACTTCTGTGTGCTTATGCCTAAACAAACCAGTGAACGACTCCTAACGTCTACAAAGTGCTGGTTATTTTTTTTTTCACTCTGACTTTCTTTGTTGTGGGGAGGGGGGTGATTCCTAGTTGTAGAAGCACTGGCATGACAAATTTTTTCCTTGTTAGACAATGCTAGAGACGCTCCACGATATGAAGCCCTAGTGACATGTTGCAGGAGCGAAAAACAGATATTTCATTTTCCCCCCTGTTTGCCGCGGATATGACTGCCAGCCTGTAAGCTGCGTCAAAGTCCTTCACCTACATGCTCTTTCATCAAAGTCAAACTCGTTGAGATTGCTTTTCGCCCGAGCACTTTTTCGTTCTTTTTCTACGTTGACAAAACTAGTGTTTGCGCATCAACGTACAGCGAACACACAAGCATATTGCCCTCGCTTCCAAAGAAAGCCGCATGTTGTCGAGAATCCCGACTGGATTCCACATTTTTCTTTTTTCTTTTTTAAACATGCGTGACGTGTTAGGAAGGGACTTGTCAAAACGGTTTCTCCTTTGTTGTACTAATACTACTCCTGGTTGTTCTGCGCACGCTTTGCGTGTTGTTGTGGAGATAAGCTAAGAGAATAAGTGGCAGCTGGGCTAGTCCGCTGATGACGTGTTATAACGAAACACGACACAAATAGTCCTCGGTTAAAAAACTTATATAAAAGAAGTCGCGTGTCGCTACTTGCAGTTTACATGGTTTACGCAGTTTATAAAAGTTCATAGAAAGATATAGAAAGACAAAAGGGAAGTAAGAAATGCTGGAAGGTCGACTAGTATAGAAAATTTAGTTTACTACTCTCCTATACGGATGGGAGAGAAGGAGGTAGAAAGATTAGAAGAAAGTGTAGAGACAGAGATCGCAAAACACACAATCACAGCCAGTCACGATCACCGCATATTATAGCTACAGCACAGGCCAAAAACTCATAGTTGCCGTCAAACTGCGCAAATAACACATATATTTCACGTAACGCTTGTCAAGATGCGGATGCTGACAACATTTCGTCAAGAAACTGTCAAAAGAGCTGTCAAGCCGATAAGCGCAAGAAAAATAAAGGAAAGAGCTCTGTTTACCCATTTCGGCAGCCGACGCTTGGGAGAAAGGGCAACTCTCTAAGGATGTTTGCACACAGCGCACGTTTTGTAGTTTCGAGCTTAGCGAATCGATTAACGAGCGCCCCGAGGAAGTAAAATCCTGGTCGAGAATCTTCCTATGGAAAAGCTGAAAAGTCTCCGTCTGTCAAAATGAAATGTTTGACGAAGTAAACTTTTCTCTTGTAAATGATGTCGTTCCTTTTTCTTCATTCATTTTTTTTCTTTTGCAATTCTTGTTTTTCTTTTTGAAGTGATTTGGTTCTGGAAGACTTCGGCGCGGGAACACAAGCTACCGTGTGCACAACCTTCGGCCAATGTGACTGCGCATGTACGGTCAGAAGCTACACCGCTATAAACGAACACTTCTTTCGGTGCCATCCTTTGTTTACTTCGGAGCGTTTGCTGTATATTTGTTTAACGCGGACGATGTGGAAGCGGTTCTGCTTGCTGATTCGCTGCACAGCGAAAGATGGAGAGAATGGCCGCTGTAGAGGAAGGCAAAGAGATCCGCCATAGTATTTTGGGCCCGCATGGCGTGCTCTGCACGGGAGCCAGATATGGGAATGACAGGATTTGGAGGAAAGGCTTGTGATGAGAGCCAAATATATATATATATATATATATATATATATATATATATATATATATATATATATATATATATATATATATACAAAAAAGAAGTTAGAGGTGCATTAGAAACCAAAGGGACCGACAGAGCCTTCCGCTCCGCCTGTCTTTGTTATTCAGGCACCCTGTTGCAAATAACAGAGAAGAAGGTGCGCCATCACGAGCAGTGGCCACGGGCGGTGCTCGCTCAGTTGCTATCAGATAACGAACGAGTAAGACGTCCGGGTCCGGGTCTAATCCCCGTCATTGTTTTCCTACACTTCAAGCGGTGCCGAAACCCGGGACCTTTACATGTGACCGAGTGTCCGACACACTTCAAAATCAGCACAATACGAACGAGACCACTATAGATGCCCTCGAAGTGCCGGAAATCTCTGTGGATGGCGCGATCATCACCATGATGACAGACCACGGTCTTGTTCCCGCTTATGCACGCTTCGAGGCGACGACTTGACGGAGTATGAGGAAAACTCGGTTACATGTCTGGGTCTGGAACTAATCCCCGTCGTTGCCTGCTACATTACAAGTGGTGCCGAAACCCACCCTGTCGTATGTCCCTCGAGTTCCGGCCACGGAGCAACTCCGCACCAAGCGCGGCTTCTTCCGGAGGGCCATCACCAAGACCATTTCAACGATCGGTGCCCTGCGGACAGATCAGCCCCCCCTCCCCCCCTCCCCCTTCAATGCGGGTACTGCACCAGCACCTCGAGCTCGTCTTAGGGAAGCAGGCGTAGCTCATCGAGTTCGACCGCGCAATACAAGACGCACTCACGGATGCAGACCTGGAGGCAGACCTTTCGAGTATGACCTTTCGAGCTTTCGAGTATGAACAAAAAGTCAGCTTCACCAAGACAAGCATGCGCCTCGCTACCGAGCCGCGTCCACCGATCCTTCTTGGCCCTACCGCGCAACTTGACTCGCCACCGCACCCAGCTGCCCCTTCCTCCGCGCCCGGAGGCTCACCCGCGGCATCGTTCTCCCGCGTTTCTCTGCCAAAGCTGCACATCCCGAGCTTTTTTGGGGAGCGACACGACTGACAAGGTTTTGGGACCAGTACCAGGCAAGCATTCACAGCAATGACTCGCTATCGAAGATAGACAAATTTAAATACGAGTATCTGCTGACGTAGCTGTCTGATGGCCATCTGGTCGATGGCCATCTGGACCACCTACTCGCAATGGCACCCATTCGCAGTGCAGCAGATCCGACAAGCTTCGAAATCTTTATGACGAGATCAATTTCCGCACAAGCGCACTGGAGGGTTTTGGCGTTTCACCCGATGAGTATGCTGCCGTTCTGCGACGCGTCATCATGAAAGCCTTACCACCTGACCTTGGTATCCTGTACCGTGAGTGGCTGAAGGAGGCTTCTACGTCGCATCACGATGACGCGGCACTGGTTCGCTCAGTTGCCCACTCAGTTGCTACCAGACGACGAATGAGTCGGACGTCCGGGTCCGGGTCTAATCCCCGTCGTTCTATAGCTGCACACCCCAGATGGCCTTGATGCGATTATCGCCCTGCTCACACTAAATAAGAGGGTGAAACGAAAGCACAGATGTCTGTGAGGGTAGTTACGAATTGGTGCTTTGTGTCAGCGAGACGCTGATCTGCAGCCCCTGACTTTACGCGCATTGAATTTCCTTATCCTTCTTTCGTTCGTAGGGTGATTTTTTTTTCACCACCTCCTGGTCTATTGTTATGTTTGTCATAAAATAGAAGGCTTACAACTTACACTGCACTTAAAGCTTTCGTCCTTTTTTTTTAATTTGCTTTCGCTTCAATGCAGCGACCAGGGATGAAGGATACGATATCGACGTCGGCCTCCTTCAGCATTGTAGAAAAGAGAGCGTAGAAATACCCCCTGAATGTGAAGCAATGAAAAGCCAGAGAGCTTAGCAGTTACGGCGGGTTTTTTTATCTTGTTTTTTTTACCAGGAAATGAACGCTTTTAACTGTTGACAGGCGACCTTGCAGCGCCATTACGAATCAAACGCGACAACAAAGTTTCATCTGCAGAAAAGAAAAAAAATACACGATTATATCGTTTCCCTCTTAAACTTGAATTCTATAAGTTTGTGCGACGGTCATAGTTCAAAGCGTTTCGCGTCTTGTCTGAGTAAAATGGTGGCGTACAGGGATAAGCACAAGTGTAAAAAAAGTAAAAAATAAAAAATGCAGACAACCGATAAAACACGGGTCTTAAGTATTTCCACTTGAAACAGCGATGACGGAGGAACGATGACGCAATACGACAACCGGGCCACACTTTGGGCATGTTGGTATTTCATATTTGTGAAAATAGCGCGAAAAAACAACAAAGGATGGTGAAGAGCACTATCCAGACTGCAGCGCTAACAACAGAAACATGTTATTGGAAGCACGAGAATAAGTAGACCGCTAAGTTAGGCGTGACATAAAAGGCACAAAAGAACTACCGATGTGTATCAAGGTTATCCCAAGAAAATTTTTTTGTTGTTTCGCGCTCTTTTCATAGGTGAAAATAAGGGCCTACGGTGACACGACGACAAAACAGTGAAGGCATAAGTGCTCGCACGTCACGGGCCTAGCTTGAGTAGGGAATATAGAAATTTGCGTCTGAATTATTTTGCCTAGCACGCATGGGGGTGATGGTAGTGAATATGATTATCACGTGCATCGGCCAGTAATCATCATAGGCAGGCGCGCACATACGCTTTTCTCTAGCTTGGCGCCATATGCGAGGTTGCTTGCCCTATCCTCCTCTGAGCTGAAGCCCGCTCGGGGGTATAATAAGTTTTGAAGCCGGTTCTTATTACCGAATGGTATATTATGAACATGAAAGCACCATTTTCGTTTCAATAACATGGTTAGATGCTGGACGCAGCATCTCCACGTAAATGGAAAACGTAAGCGTCTTCTAAGGGTTCTGGCCAGAAAAACTGTTTTTATTGGCCAAAAGAGATAGATGAAGATCTATCATCACGTGGTACGTTGACTTGTTGATGCTGCACCCTCTATTTTTGTGTCAACTCACAGCAATCGGGATGTACTTGGTGGTTGTCTTTTGGCGTCTGTGACGACACAACAGCCAAGTCTGAATTGGCGGGAAGTTTCACAAAATATTGCAGAAGTAATGTGCCCAAATCACGTTCACAAAGTTTCGCATGCTTAAGACTTTAAATCAGGGTTTTATATTTTATGTTTTTGCAGATGAACTAATCCTGAAACGGAATAACGCCAATGTACCGAATTGGGTACTATACTACCGAAGAAGCTATACTGCGATAGTTTTCTTACTGTTTTCTTTGATTTTCTTTGATTTGAAAGCGAGAAAACAAAAATGAATAAAAAACAAGCGAAAGTAACAAAGTAGAGTAAGTACTCCGGTCTTTGCTTACTACTGCTGCGAGCTTTGAAACCTATAGCAGCCTCGTTACGCTCGGCCCAAGGGTGCGATATGATTGCAGCGCTAACGTCGGAGTCCCTCAGTGAGTTGTGCAAGAGTTCTGCGCAATAGTAATCGGCATGTTTGCCAGAACTGTTCTGATGCGTACACCGTAGAGGTTAGTGCGGTATTCATCGCGCCGCGATATATTTTGTGTCTTCTGCTTCGGTTTCGCGTAATGTTTTAGCTGCGCCCGAGTGCTTGCCTCTTCAAAAGCACGAACGGTTATGCAGCCGCGTTATGGCTTTATGCAAGCGAGGCCACTTTATTTTCGTACATTTTTTTTCGATCCTTATTTTCCGTGTTCCTTCTTCATAACTACCGACCAGCCATCGCTCAAAATGGCCTTTCTATATGCATTTCACGTTTACTCAAAAGCAACAAAAGCATTGGTCACCGCTTCGAGGTCCAGATGGCAAACAACTATACAGCCGTCCCGCTTTAATCACATGGTCCGATGAGTCGGTTGAAGAGATGTGGAAGCTTTGAAGCACCGTTAGTTGCTCCGAAAACATTCTTTGTATTACAAGGCGGCGGACAAGGACGGCAGAGCGTGAAATAGAAAACAAAAAAAAAATATCGAAAGAAAGAAAATAAGGCCACGTGCCGCTGTTCCAGCGAGATGCTCTCGCAATAAGATCCGGTTTGCGGGCACCGCTGTCGTCCGATAGAGTGCATCGCTTCGCTGCGCGTAATATCACCGCGGGCGCATTTAGATCCTTGTGCGGGGCACCTACTTTCATGTACTCACAGAAAACACGTTCGTAAAGTTGTGCTACATCCTGATTACTGCCTGGGGTGGTGCGAAATCTCGCAACACCACAGTAAACATTTGTTCATTACAGCTACTAGAAATGGTACCGTTGTTCGACACCCTTAGAACAGTGAGTTATTTGACCCTTGCTCTTGCGTGTTTTGCTGTCTTCTTCTTGTGTGTCACCAGAATAATTTTGGTTACGTCAAAAAGCTAAAGATTTTCACTCGATGGACAAGTTCTGCTACAAGGTTCTTGAGCCATGGCATAGAATTATGAGTGCGATAGCTCTACTACTCCCGGTACAAACCCAGAAAACGCCTGGTTCTGTAAATCTGATCTTCAATCTCAGCCAAGGTCACACTGGGACTTGGCCTGCCTAATGCGATCTGGACGCGCGCGCACCTCGGGGCAACAGCAAGCAATTATTAAAATAATAAAAAAATGTCCCAGGGCTTTCATATTGTGATTTAAGACGACTTATATTGCCCTAAAAAACTATCTTTCTAGCAATGCATTTGTGTTTAAAAGTGAAGCCGACTTTAAGAGGATAGACGTAAGCTTGATCTTTTTAAGCTGGCTCTCCCACATTTGATGCTGCAGTGAAGCCTACCCATACAGAAAAATGCAATGCGAAGGGGGTCTATAACGCTGTCGCGTTCCGCTTTTAAAGGCGAAGCTTAAGCGTCCTCATTTTTAGATCACCCTGACCCTTTCGTGCGCCTAAATCTCCGTGCACCGGTGGCATTGCAGCCCGCCCCGTCGCAATGTACCGAATCAACGGTCGGCAATCAAGGTTGAGACGTCGTGATGAGCACGGGCAGGCAATCGCCAATTGTCGTGCAACTCGGTTGCGGAATACTTGCGCTGCACTACAGAAATCATAATGGAAGCAACAGTACGTGAGAAGAGCACAGTGTGTGAGAAGAATGAATTAACCGAAATCGGGTGAGAGGCATTCCTGATATCTTGGTGCCTCAGAAGCATTTAGGGAATTGTCCCATAACGTGTTAATAATTATATTATTATTGCTTGGTTTAAAAACGTACATATATTCAAACAGAAACAATGGAAAGGAGCATGGCTGGCAAGGGCCACCAAAAGGGGCACATAAAGATGAAATATAAAAACATGGGAGAAGGAAAGAAAAAGCGAGATGACTCCACCAAAAATAAAGTAAAACAGCCGCAACAACATCAGCAAAATAAAAAAAAGTAAGAGGACACGACAAAGAAAATTAAGAGCGCACAAGATCTTCAGCTTCAGATTTCAGGTTTTATGAAAGGCGCTATTTTCAGGTTCATTAAAAAGTGAAACTGGAAGCTTAAGATTTTGCGCGCCCTTCAATTTCCTTGTCGTTGTCGTCTCCGCGTATTTTTGGGTACAAGTTCAAGTTCCACAAATGAAATATTCAAATTGGACTCCGTTCCAACCTGTGAATGTGGAATGGAGTCCACAAGCACAACCACCACGAGCGACGTATGTCACGCGCGCACGCCCGTGTCGGAAGTGTAGCATACATCTTCAGTCTTCTAGGCCCTCGGCCAAGAACAAAGGCCTTACTTAGCTAAATTAATGTTTCAAAGTAAATTGCGTCAGGAAATGCGACTTACACACAAGCTGCAGACACGATTGGTATTTTAACATACGAGAAATCATAAATTTGTTACGCGGAAACTGACAGACAAAGCCCTTTGCCAACTGCCGTTCGAAATCTGTCAGAGGGGCCGAGGCCGCTGTAGGTGGCGGTACCGTTAGCACAGCATACATTCTGATTCTTGTAGGCCCTCCGCCTTGCGCAAAAGTGTTATTGGAGTAATTGAATTTCTCGAAGTAAAATGCGCCCGAAAATTTGTTGAGTACAAGTTACACACAACCTGCAGACATGATAGAATTGAATTTTAATTCGAATAAACGGGAAAACCTAATTATGTTACGCGGAAACTCAAACACAAACCCTTTATGCAGCAGCCGTCTTTTGGATGAGCACGCCACGAAAAATCCCGACCAACTAGAGGCTAACAGCTTCGCTTCAAATATAGAATTGCGACAAAGAAAAAGAGCGAGTTATAAAGAAAGTTAGAAAGAGAGCAGATCCACATGTGTGTTTCCTGTTCGCTGCCCGGCAGTGGGATGAGTGAAATGGGGGTTGTTAAGAGGATCGAAAGAAAGATAAAAATAAAAATGCGAGGGCATTTAGGCACTTATGAGCTGTGAATACGAAAGCATTAATGTCCAATTGAACACCTCTGAGCGGTCCTTCGAGTTACGAACTCGCTCGGACAAGCGAGCGGGTTGAGACGCTTAGCACGTTTTGAGTTCGCCTTACCCAGGCGCACTTAGAACGCACGCGAGAGATTGAGTGGACAAGGAACGCGCGGATAACACAGGCTTCTGAGAATGAGAGCGAGGGTGACGTGGCGTCGTGGCGATGCCCTCTCCCCTTACGCAGCACCTGGAGCGCTAGCCCGGAGCGCTACCCCGGCAGGAGAAGGCGCTGAGTCGTGTTCCCTAAAGGGCTGAAAAAAATAGCGCCTCTTCATCTTCAAAACCACAATCTCTCTCTCTCTCTTTCTCTCTCTCTCTTTCCCGGCAGGAGGTGCTCCTTTTCGTCCGCTCTGCTCCATCGAGGCGCCCTCGTGACTTGGCGTCGCAGCCAATGGGACTTCAGGGCCCGTTCCGCTGCTAGAGACTACAGAAGCCCGCTTGTTCACTCAATGGGCCATTTGACGATTTCGCATCAAAACAGAGAGAAACCGGAAGTGCGTTCCCATTAGCAAGGAAAGAAAAGTGCTAGAAGGGAGATTCACGTGGCACTTCTTCAAGCGTAGTCGCAAGAGAAAGAATACGTAAACGACGGATTGTGAGAAAATCACCCCACCAAGTGATAAGTAAAGGGTAGCCTCGTGTTACAACGAACACCTTTTTTTTTTATCCAGCGGCCGTGCAACGAGCGTCGTGGAAAGCGCAGAGCATAGCGCGAAATGTGGCGGAGAGGATGGAGAGGGCGCTTCATGGAGACGCGAGCGTCGCTAAACGCTACCACGAAGAGTGAAGTGCGCTGCAATGTTTCAAAATCACGTGACGGGTCGAATTACCGAACGTCAGCAACACTGATGGAGACGCGATTTGAGCAGGAAGAGTTTGGATTACCAACGCTAACTGCCGGACGCCATGCTCATTCCTAACTTCTTTCCTTTCTCTCTTTTTTGTCTTTTTTTTTCTTTCTTTCTTTTTTCTTTTTTGTTTACGCCGCCCTAGTAAGCAAACCACCTTCAGCTGCTCGTCTGCAATCTTCGCGCGACGCTCGCACGTAATAAGTGCCGTCGTGACCGACGGCACTCCCTTCAGCCGCCAGCTGTTTCCCGCGCATTACGTTCGTCGCTATAGAATGAAATAACTTTTGCGGCATAGTGTTGGGCCGCGATTTTGTAGCGAGGCATTATGACTTATTCTACTCTAGTCTTATCATCCACCGCTCACGGCCGGCTGATCCCGTTGATAACGCGAGGGGACCGTCGCTCCGACCACTGACAACGCGGAATAAGTTCGAAAAGGCATTATTACCGGAAAGGCATCGCTACAAAATACCGGCCCTGCAGCCCTCCCAACTCGGTTACGTTTATACCGCGACAAGACGCCGCCAGTGAACCGTCCCATTCGCTGTCGCCTCTTTCTCTCTCCCCTGCCAACGCTCTCCCTAATCAGATACGGCACACTCTCCTCTTTGTTAGGGACGAGAGTTCGCCTTGTCTCTAAAGCGCTCCCAATCTTCCTTCGTCTCGTGCTTTACCCAATCGTTCTTGACCAGGAGGAATCACCATCACACATCGTGGATTGTAGCAGGAAAATTGACTAATAAACCTGCCGCTGTAGAAACGTGAATGAGCTTGGATATTATCTGCGAAGTTCACACGTCACGTTCTGTGTCCACGCTGCAAGGGAAGCTGTTCTTCCTAATATGTCGGTGGCGCTAATGGGAAATATGGCACATTTCCCGCGGCGTTGTAAGTGGAAGAGAATTACTGCCTCTTGGTCTAGTTGGTGCTTGTTGAAAGACATATTAGCCGCTAAAGAAACACCCACAAAAATGTAGAAGGAATGACAACGACACGGGAGCAGAGTGCTCGCGAAACTTGTGTAGACTATGCGACGCAAAGCCATGAACAATGTCCCGACGTTAATTGGGTAATTAAAAACCGATAGGCGCGGTGCCGAACATAAAACTTTTTTTTTTTAACGGCGCCTGCTTGAATCGGAGTGGCGGCGCTGTGGACACAGCAAGTTCTCGAAAAGATTGCGCAAGACTACAGCCGCACGTTTATTCACGAGAGCACCAATTTCGTATGACGCAGCAGCCAACCAACCTCTATTTGTGTTACGAATATTCAACGCAAACACAAGTAGATGCAATACACGAGCCTTCTTTGTCCCTTGTGTTTCAGCGGAAATTTCGTAACCACGAATCTAACATTCCAAGTAGCCCAATTAGCGGTCTCTATTTGTGGTCCGTTGTTAAAGCGGGGCGGCCGGGCATTCAATTCATCGAGCACTTGCCTCAGGTGCAAGTCCTAGGGAAATATCGTATTTACTCAATTCTAACACTCCCCAGTTGTAACGTGCTACCAAATGCCACAGCAAGAATTTAACGATACAATGCCTGATGATTATAACACGCAGCCCGGTTTTTGTATTTGAAGAAATTAAGAATGCACTTCACTTTAACCGTTTATGACGGTTAGAGAGAAGGAGTATTAGCGATTTATTCCCACTTGGAAAGCTCAGAAAGTTTACTGCACCCAAGCAGTATATAGCCGACCGAGCAATAACAGTTCTCGTTGCTGTCCGAGCCCTTCTTAGCCACGTTTAGCAGACCAGAGCATGTCATCTTCAGTGCTGTCCATGGGATTCGAGATACCGCATTTTTTAAATGCCTCGACGACCGTGGTATCCTAACGAAGCTACGAAGCTGGCACAAAGCAACGCGGTTCCCACAGATGCAACGATGTGCGGTTTACATTACGGGAATTCTTAATGCCAACGCTTGTCAATTTAATAGGTTTCGTTTCGAACTACTATCTGACCCACATGTCGTTTGTTATTAGATGAATTATATTTTACGAAATTATCCTTGTGCTGCAATTTAATGTTACTGCAAGGCGTGTCTAACATTTTCTTCGTATTGTTACAACTTGTAGCGCAACCTTTCATACACTGTATTGTATGCTGTGCTAAACGGAACTACTTGCAAACTACGTAGTGACTGCGATATAGTTTTATTTTCATTTCATTTTTTTTATGTTCTGTCATTCCTTCTTGGGCAAATTACGAGTGTTCGGATGTACAATGTACCATCTTGAACGTTCTGTGAACAATTCCTTAGTGCGTTCAGACTTCTCACATAGTATTTTAACATCGTGTTTCCCCCTTTGTTCGAGCCGGCCTATCGGCGATAGGTATTGTTACGTATTGCTTACCGCAGCTAGATGGATCAGCTGGAATCACGTATGATGCCATCCTCTTCTACACAGACATTAGACCTTCAGGAGAAAGGTTTCTCTCCTCTTCCTAAAGTTTTCTTGAAGATACAGATCTATTCAACGAGTGGTGTCATTTAGCAAGCAGAGCGCTGAACGTCACCAATCGTTTGATGTAGTATAGATAGCCTCATTGTTTACGGGGTGATCTTGGTTGAATGGCGGCATTTCACCTCCCTATGCTGCGTGATGAACTGTTTATTCCCACGCGTGCGCATTCCCACACTAGGATGAAGCACTTCCCGGCATGCATCTGCAAGGCTAGACCCGCCCGCGTAGCCAGCATCCTTCTCCTCCTTCTCCTCAAAACAAAAAAGTACATTTTCCCGGAAAGAAGTCCGCTTCTGAATAGAGTAAATATGGTATTACTGGTGCGCGAGCGGTTGAAATAAAATGGTGGACTGCACCCAAGTTGAGGGGCAGAGGCCTCCCCCGCTTCTTCATTCCGCTTCGACGAAAACGTCCAATCTGACTTTGCGCAACGATATTTTCGATTTAAGAGCGAGCAGGATCGGTCCGCCCGCTCTGATCTCGTTGGCCAACAAGTGACCCGATGACATTGATTGATAGTCGTCGCCCCCACGCCATATACTTTGGCGCACGATGACGCGGCGCCCGGCGAATAAAGCATTGCGTCCGCAGTAGCATCATTCCATCCATTATTATGCAGATGCTGAAATCGATTCCAGCCTTCCAATAAGCTCATAGTGAAATGCTGCAGACGTTGACGACATATAGATGGTGCAACTTTACATCAAGGGTAAGAAACGGGTGGTGGGGTCCCAAGCAAAAAAAAAAAAAAAAAACCAAAAACATGATAAGTCAGCGTAGTAGACTAGTCATGAGAAAATCAGCAGGTGGGCCAAACCATTAGTAGACTGTGAATAAATTATTTTGCTGCATTGCATAATGCAATCTTCTATTCGTAAATGAGGAGCGTTATGAAATACATAATTAAGGGGATGGATTATCAATTATAAAGATGAAAAGGAAATAAAAGTGTACTATTATCCTCTCTCTCTCTATTTAGGGACGGTGTTTGATTACGAGGTGCGATTAGGCGAGAACTTTATTTTGTACTGTTTCACATTCGTGTGCAGCAGTAAGAGGACACGGCAAAGAAAACGAAGAGCGCGCAAAATCTTCAGCTTCAGATTTCAAGTTTTATGAAAGGCGCTGGTTTCGGGTTCATTAATAAGTGGAACTTGAAGCTTAAGATTTTGCGCGCTCTTCGATTTCCTTGTCGTCTCCGCTTATTTTTGCTCACAGGTTCTAGCTCAACAAAAAAGTCACAGGCCTGCGCGGCACACGCAGCAATGTCACTGCGTAAGCTGGAGCTTTTTGCTAGTTCGAAAGCAGTCAGATCACTTTTCATTGTTGCTACGTGTTGATGGGGAAGGTCACTTTATATGTTGTGGCCTCTCGTTTCGTTCCCGTAATTGGCGGTTTATTTGCATCTATGCTTCCTGAAAAGTGAGTGGCAGGAAGGCTGCATTCTCTTTTGCTCCACTCGCAGACAATGACAGAGATTTGGTAGTGTCGGGAAACTTCGGCAGTGCTTGTGATCCTAGAGGCCACTCACACCTGACGAATCGTTATGATGCAAGTGCTGCTTTGCTTCAGCAGTTAACGGATGAACGCAATCTAATAGATGTGGAGCGTACACGCCTTCTTGAGTGCGATTTACGCGCTTTCAAGGCGTCTCTCATGCTCCACTTGATCGTGTGGATGTTTCGACGAATGTCTGGTCTCACAATCACAACTACGCCGTGAAGCCTATATTTTTCACAGACCACTGTTTAGTAGCTGTTTCATGAGGCCCCTGAAAATTTCGCAAGTTTTCTCCTAGCAGGGAATTGCGGAACCTTAACACACAACTTTTGTGAGAGGAAAATTTTGTAAACGAAGTGATATAATTATTACTAGAGATAACAAAATGTCGACAGTTTCCACTGTTTGCTTAATTAGAAATGTTTAAAGTGAGAGTACAAAATGAGGCGATTGCTATTTCATGTGAGTTGTCTAAAAAAATGGCTGAAAAACGTCATCTTTATGATCTACTTCACAAGCTGCACGCTTTCGAAGGCCAGGAGCCTGGGTTCTGTAGTGGTACAATCAATACAGTTCGAGCACAAATGCAGAAATATGAGATGAAAGTGTACAGAGGAGCAGTGGTGCGTTCACGCACAACTTGTTTATAGATGAGAGCTCACAAAAAGGGCTCTCGGTAATGAAAAACGATATATGCTTTCCAAGCAAATATTACAAATAGAATGAGGTGGTTCCATATACACAGAAACGTCGCAAATAATAACCGTATTTGAAGATCATTATAAAACTCTGTTCCCTGCAGTTAGGCTTCAGAATGGTTACGAAGAAAAAGCTGATCAATTTATTGCTGACCCTTATGCCACACTTACAAGACGATGATTGACTCAGCGTTGACGGGCCAACACTTCGAGACTAAATCAAGTTTGCAGTTGAAACTCTGCTGAAAAACAAAAAGCCCGGCCTTCATGGCCCTAGCGCTGACCTTTATATGAAGTTTCAGGAATTCTTGTGTGCTTTTCTTGAGCCGTTTTTCAAAGAAGTTTGCAAACATGGTGAGCTTACTCCGTATTTCTATCAGGGCCACACAACCTTAATCCTAAGAGCACTGCTAATGAAGTAATAAAGAGAGAAACGGATATAGGCAGAAATCGTAGCGTCGATTTTAAAATATTTTCAAAAGTACACTTACAAGTAGGTTGCAGACAGTTATTGCTAAATTAGTCGGTGAGCATGAAACGTGTAGAATTCGAGGAGGCTCTATACAGACAAATATTCATATCGCTTGTTCAGTTTTTGAGCGCATGGAGGGTAGTCTCGATCAACTAGCTCTTCTTCAGATTTACCTCGCCAAAGCCTTTGATAAAGTTGAGCATTAATTTTTGTTCCGACTAGGGCGACATCTTTAGTTAGGGGATATATTATGCAATGGTATAGCACTTTGTTATAAACAGTGCACACCAAAGTTAATTGTGAACCGTACCCTCTCAGATATAATACAGGTACAGTCATCCATCCGTCTGGGTAGTGCGCTCTCGCCCTTACTTCTCGCGATACAAGGTGTTCAAAATTAAGCTTCATGCTTTTCATAAAATTAGGCACGGGGCGGCACGCGAAGACCACCTGTGAAAATAAGTTATGTGCCTGAGGTGCACAAAGTGAGATGATACCCAATTAACTAAAATTAAATAATTAACTTTTTGTTGACTGCAAGAAGTGGGTGTGTTTGTATTGAAAAGTTAGAGGCAGTCATGTTTCTACACAGTATCAGTTGGAAGAATTCTTCTAGCGTGTCTGCGCTCCGAGATATCCGACTCAAATTTTTAATTGTCGTTCACATGATTACGCATGCAAAGGAGTTATGATCGGCGCAAAGCTCCTCCCTAATGTGACGCGGCTGTTGCGTGCGGTGTTTAGTCTGAAAACGGGGCGGATGTATTTGCAAAGATAATAACTGTCCCTATATTCCTCTCGGCTGGCGAAATAAAAAACCGAAGAGCCCGGAACCGCTGTCGTAACATGCGACCGTGCACCCTGTAACGATGGCGGTAGCTGCCATGCCGAGATGATGGTGCGAGCGAAGACGCCGGAGGGCAGTGCGCGTGCGTAATGGTGACTAGACGAGCGGACATGGTCTTTGCCTGGGATACGCAAATAAAGTGGCTGCTGATTTCCAATTATTGTAATTTTATTGAAATCAAGAGCAACAACTGCACCATCAACAGCAGAAACAGTTTTAGCTATGCTAACGAATAATTCATACTGCCGCTTTAAGTTTGGTGTGGTCATGCACAAATCTCATGTAAACACTTTTCCCGTCAAGATGTCAATGCCCTAAAAATGTTCAAAATGGCTCCCTTCCACAGCAACGCAAAGCAAAAACCGATCTCGCGTGGACTCGATATAACTTTGCGCAGTACGTCTGGAAGGATGCTCGCGCAGGAACATATTATCCTGTGCTTCATATCATTGACATCACTGGGCTCTGTTGCATAAACTCGATCTTTACCCTAGCCTCGAAGAAAAAAATCAAGCGCAGAAAGGTCTGAGGATATTGGCAGCCAAAACATCGGCCCTGCACGAACGATCCACTGTCGTGGAAACCGTGTGTCCAACCAGCTCTTCGCCGTGGTGGAGAAATGTGGTGGTGCTCTGTCATGCTGGAACCACACCTGGAGCAGGTCATTCAGGGAAAGATTGGAGACAAAGTCGTCGACGACAACACCTAATATTTCTTCCGTGTACATCTTTCCGTTTATGTTGTCCTCAAAAAAGTAAGGTCCAATAATCCTGTCCCCGAGTATGCCACACCACACATTCACACTCCAGCGAGCTTGATGCTTGTGCTGCCGCAGCCAGTGTGGATTTTGTTATGACCAATAATGCGCGTTCTGAATATTCACAGTGCCATTGCGGCAAAACCGAGCTTCAACTGTCAAAATTATTGTGTGTAAGAAGTCTATTTCTTCATCAATTGTGACCAGGCCCCAATTGCAGAAGGCAACCCACCTTTCAAAGTCCGCCTCACTTAGGTCCTGGTGAAGGTAAACATGATAGGGATAGAACTTATGCTTTCTTAGCACATTTGCGACTCTTCCAATGCTGCGACGCACACTTATCGGCGATCGGTCGGATGCTGAGTTCTGGCATCGACGTTACGCACGCGACAACGTCGACTTCAAAGTCTTCATCGACGATTCTCTTCCTGGTTTCTATCGGACGATGGACTGACCCTGTTGTGCGAAAGCGCCGAAACACGTTTATGAAGATAGGCCTAGTTATAGAATGGGACGGTGTGGGTGGCGAGCCACGTACAGCCGCATTGCCACTGAAGCGTTGCCATTCGTCTCAACCATTGCAAGTACCACGTCCATTTTTTCTTGGGTGGAATACCTCGTCCCGCCATAAGCAGCCATATTAGCACGAAGGGACTCCACGTGGATATTTTTGGTTATCCTTCCGTACAGAGGCGCGGCTATTCCAGAAGCACTCTAGTAGATGACAGTGAAGCTAACGCGTTCACAGGATGATGTTGCGGTACGATCTCAAGTAATACAAAAATGTGCCGAAAAATTATCTCTTGTTATCGCGTTTAACAGGATCATGCGTACTGCGTACGGCACACCGCGCTGTCATATCTTGATTTCGCCAACCGAGAGGGGAAGGGGAACAGTCATCATCTTTGCCTATGCCTCCGCCCTGTTGGCAGATTAAACGCTGCACGCAACAGCCGCGTCACATCAGGGAGGAGTTTTGCGCCGATCCTCACTCTCTTGCATGCGTAATCATGCGAACGACAATTAAAATTTGGAGTCGGATATCTCGGAGCACAGAGATGCTAGAATAATTCTTCCAAGTGAAACTGTGTAGAAACACCACTGCCTCTAAGTATTGCATACAAACATACACACTTACTGCAGTCAATAAAAGTTAATAATTAAATTTTAGTTAATTCGGCTGCTGACAGCGATAATTATCATCTCACTTTGTGTCCCCCTGGCCACATAACTTACATTATTTGCACAGGTGGTCTTCGCGTGCCTCCCAGTGCCTAATTTTAAGAAAACCATAAAGCTTAATTTTGAACACCCGGTATACTTGGAACTGCGTTCTTTAAGCGTGCTTTGTAACTCAAGCATTAAAGGATACAGGTGCCCAGATGATGAAATTGATGCTCTAGCTTATGCGGATGGCATTGCTTTTTTTGCATCGATAAACCCAGAATTACTGTGGCAATAAACATTACCCTGCGTTTCTGTGAAACTGCGCTAGAGCTAGGTATGTAGGCTGTAACTCCCTCTGTGTTCTCGAATATTCATTGGAATCAGTACCCTCCGCGGTACCTTGGTGTGCGCCTCTCGATAACTTCCGTAATAGTGGACCTGATTGGACGTCCGCGATAACCACTATCCGTCGAAAGGTGACAACCTGGCAAGGACCCGCCGTGGTTGCTCAGTGGCTATGGTGTTGGGCTGCTCAGCACGAGGTCGCGGGATCGAATCCCCGCCACGGCGGCCGCATTTCGATGGGGGCCAAATGCGAAAACAACCGTGTACTTAGATTTAGGTGCACGTTAAAGAACCCCAGGTGGTCTAAATTTCAGGAGTCCCTTACTACGGCGTGACTCATAATCAGATCGTGGTTTTGGCTTGTAAAACCCTATAATGTAATTTAATTTCTTAACCTGTCAGAGACGTGACCTTTCCATTTTTTTATTGAGGGCATGCAATATATTTCTTGCTTCTAAGCATCTTTATGTTGCGTAGGTCTTGCACTGCTTTCGCATCTACGTTCAGCATTTCATAGAATATTTGCATCTTTAATTTGACGCTCATCATGGAAATCTATGAGATGGGACAACCTTTTTCTTCCACTTGTGAAGGAAGGACTTGTGTATTTGTTTGTGCGATAACTGGTTAAGCGATTATTTTATCTTAAAAACGTCTGGCATCCATTCTTTCTTGCGGTTAATCGAGCTTGTCTTGCTTCACACCCCCTTTTCTTTTTGTCGCGACAAACATTGCTCCAGAATTGCCATTATGAGGCTTCCTAAAAGAACTTCTCGACACTATTTCATTTTTAAAAGCCAGCTTCACTCTATAATATTTGTTTAGCGTTAATTTATTGTCGTAAATATAACACTTGTTCATAAGATTTTCCTTGAACCTAGGTGCCGAAAGCCGCGTCTGTCTCTATTTGGTCAAGATCTTCTTTGCGGTGTCCGTATAATGTGTATAACGCCAGCAGCGAAAACATTTTTCGTGAAGCTGCACACTTCCACTTTGCCAGTTAAAACAAGGCTTTATGAAACAGGATTATTTGTACTCTGGAACGCAAATTGCAGATATTGCAACCAAACCGAGACAATAGAACACTGCTTTATTTATTCTCGTGACGCATGTTATTTTTGGGACATTTTACAAAGAACTATCATAAAGGAACATCCTCTCACATCTTTCGGAATCCTGTTTCTTCCTTTCAAATAAACAATGAGTGATACACCACATGATTTTTTTATTTATTAGGACTCTATTTATAATAGAGAAGCTGCATGATCGACAGGCATGCCGAGCCACCTCGCTCGATAAGGTGTCTTTCTAGAAGAGGCTGCTCAAGTGCGTAGTGGAATTAGAGCCATTGATCCCTGAGTGGATTTCGCACCTGAACGCTTGTGTGTGTTTGCCCGATTTTTCAACTTTTATTGGATTGCTTAGCATGTGTGGATTTTCTTATGTGCGTCTAAATGTAATTCAACCAATTTTCGCATGACACTAGTCATAATTCCATGCAATGAAGAAAAAAAAAGCTGGCGGGGCGCAGTGGTAGATTAGCTGACTCCCGCGCAGTGTTCTCTGTTTCGATCCAGGCGGGAACTGCTTGTTTTAGGTTTTTTTTTTTATTCCTGGCAATAACTGGGACGGACATCGGCAGTGGCAGCGCCGGCAGTGGCGGACAACATCGCCACCAGAAACGGCCATTGGAATGACCTCATAACAGCTTACGCTGTAAAACAAATTAATATCTATCACTACGCGACGATACCGTTCGCGTGTTTAATCTGCTTAATAACAGTTGCGCTAAAGATTAATTTATTAGCATGGCCGAACCGTTAGAATTTGATACGTCCATGCTGCCATTAGTCAGTGTTACATGCCTTCTACATCAGAGTGCGGTACATCGACGGCCTTTGTACTTATCCAATGCGCCGCTTGTTTCAGCGACAAGTGTCCTTTTATGATTCGCAAGAGAGAGAACTTCTGACGAAACGATAATTTATGCAGAGCAATCGCTATCATAAAAATTCTTGCGATGATCGTCAACACAATGATTAATTAGCACGCTTTCACTTATTTAGGTACGTTACTTTAGTCCACGTATTACAATTTCGAAATCGAAGCCAGTCGATGCTCAAGCCACATCTACTAAGGAGCGTGTTATATTTTTTCCCTATTCGAGACTCCCACGAAATCTTGCTGGCTAAACGAGGAATGGAGCTATAAGTGTACATACGTTGAGCGGCAACGGTAACGCATATTTCATCACTACATCTAGACAAATACTTCGAAACTGTGGCAGTTGTCGAGGGTTCCTGCTAAGTCGACGCTTCTTGAGTAAATCCGTGGTTTCAGCGTTGCTGAAGCCTAGCAAAGATTCCGAAAGCCGACTTTTCAATAACTTGGTTATAAGATTATAAATATGACCTGCCGGCTATTGACCTCTTTTCTTCTTATCATTTAGTGAACAAGATATCAATTATCAGCTGATATATCCACAGACCTGGGTGTATCTTTAAACAGGATCTACGCGTCAATCGGAAGTGCCTTCACCGGTTTCTTCCGGTTTGCGAGGTCTCGCACATGTTTATCTTCTTCTTCTTCTTCTTCTTCTTCTTCTTCTTCTTCTTCTTCTTCTTTTCCCCCACAAATGCTTCCTGTGTGCCGTCATCATTGAGGAAGTTCCGTGATAATAGCGTCGCAGCAAAGGGTCGCGATAGCCTTCGAAAGCTATTGCCGTTTCCGTAAGGTGAGAATGGACCAGCGGTCTCGTGTGCAGCGATCTATGATCTCCCGCCGGGAGACTCGGAGACGCACGACAATCTCTGACTCGGCAGGTGCCTGCATATCCGCTGACGGGGAACAAAGACACGGCGCCGTGGAAGCCGGCTGGCTATTCTTAGATGCTGCGGACCTTTGCACAGGGCGGTGGGGGGGTCTCAGGCTCCGTAATAATCTTTCTGTCGGATGCGCTCTCTAAGAGGGCGAAATGCCGCGTTAGTCGGTCGACCAAGATATCAATAAGGAAGACTTCACTCGGTTGGCTGGCGCGGCTTTGGTGAATTTATATATCATGCGGTTTACATTTTTGCTACTACTACAACAATCGAGTACTTGCGGCATAGCCGGATTGTACCTGTGTTTAGGTCGACCCGTAGTTTGAACGCGATAGAGAACGGTTGATGTGACCACGCGGGTCGATGTGAAGTCTTGCGAAGCTTCCACGCATTATGCCTTGTGATCGGCTATTAGGAACTGTTCGTCTGATTGTGTTCGCAGTTCGACGTGAACAGGAGGGCATTACTTCACAGCCAATACAGAAGAGGAGTCTTCCAGACGCGAGCTTTCAAGACGTAGTCAATATCAAGAAAGTTTGCACTTGGGCTCATTGGTACATGATATTTATAACAGAAACAGGGCAAATAATGGTACAAAAAAGAGAGACCTGCTCAGCGCTGTGTCTGTCTCTTTTTGTTGTTCCGCTGTTTCTGCTGTTTTCATTCTAAATACGTAGTGTGTCGTGAAGGGACCGGAGTGACTGGAAAAGAAGTTCTGCGTCTGGTGATTGTATACGTGCGATACGCCGAGTTGACGAACGTCTGGAGAAAAAGCCATGCTAAAAGCGTGAGAAATGTTCACTCGGAACGACTGTTAGGATCCACCAGTTGCAACGCTATCAATTAAGAGTGGGATTTAAATTATAAATTAAAGAAAAGTGAATAGGTTAACAATCTATTGTCTGAAACAACGAAAGAGCAGTGCTATCAGGTGAGCAAAGCCGAAACGTGGAAAGTACTAAATGTGCGCTTAAATTCAGGGATGTAAGGCTTGTGGTATACCTTGCCATGTTCTTAGAAAGTTTATGAATGTGTCAATTTTAATTTGTTTAACTGCGCTTCAAGCAAGTTACGCTCCAACTTTGTAAACTCGACACCACTGTGTGATTGCATAGCAATTCTTCAGCATTATATTACTATACTAGTTACTTTGGTACTTTTCTATGTACTCATCTGCATTACCGTCTGTATGATGCTGTGAACCGATGTAATGGCGGCTGCGGGCGCGTCAAGCAGACGAATGGCAGCTTTTTGTCGCCGATGTTCGGTCTGCTTACTAAAATATACTGGAAGAAATTCATTCATTCATTCAGTGGCCGACTAAGAACGACCGACTAGCCCCGCCAGCTGCAGCCTCAGCACCACTACCCACACTACCACGATGTCGTTATTCAAACAATATATTGCCCTTACAGCGTGCCACATATATTGCCGCAAACTTCCCCACAAGCCGGCCTATAGAGGCACACACATGCCCAAATAAGTGAACTTCGCGTTTTGCAACACCACCACCGCTACCTCAAATGCCGGCAACAGAAGTTACATTTCCAGAACTGCCTGATAAGTTAGTCTGTTGAAGAAATCCCTCCTATCTATTCGTATTTGAACGATCGTTGAGCTCATCGAAAGCGCGATTCAGCGTACTGTGAGGCGGCGCGTAGCTTGATTTCCTATAGCTTTCGCAACTATAATTAGCTGCCTTCGCAAGCTAGCGATTTCTGTGAACTCTCCATCGGAAAGCTCCGCTCGTACCCGTTTTCGCATCCATCCGTATGCTCTTCTATCGTACGAGTAAAACAATCGACGACCTCAAAACGAGAACCGAGAACGCGCCCTTTGGTATACGACGCACTTGGACGCATTTCATTCGTGATCGGCTTCTGCAGGTACGTCAGCAGCTCTCTCCTTTTCTCCGAAATGTTATGGTCGCCCATCGCAATAAAGCGGCTTTGGCCTATAAGTTAAATTCCATTGACGAATTTGATCAGCGAATATCTATATCTTGTTTAAGACGAAGTTAATTAGGGCACAGTTAATTAGGGTAGAGTTAATTAAGGCACTCGAACCCACGACCTTTGGTGGGAGTCGAACCCACGACCTTGCGCTGTGCGCACCTTGTGACGAACACCGTTGGTTGTCGCAATGACACAATGCATCAAAACGTTTCGGTCACGTAGTTACTCAACGACTGAAAGAGCATAGGCATCGCGCGGTGGTCGCAATGCTTTCGCATTCATCCACGTAGGGATAACTAATTGACTAATTAATTGTGATGCTCTGTATTTTGGCAGCAGATGGAGTATTGCGCCTACTTTTCTACAACGTTAAATTGTAAGAATGAAGGATGATGTTGGCTGAAATGAATCCTTACAGCTCTATCGCAGTTCACTACCTAAAGAGAGGCAGCCATTTCGAATTGGCTGTTGACCATTGTCAGCGTCCATTGCTGAGGAGGCTCACAAGATTCTCAAGAACAAGATCATCTCTACGCATACTATCACGTGGTTTCCGTTGCACCTCGGCCCCCAGCTTGACTCCTTGCCCAATCTCAATGACATCGCAAACTCCCAAGCGTGCGCACTAACCCACCGCGCGGGAGCAGGGGCGAGCTCAGAGGCCGGGGTTCTCGAGTTTCGGGAAACTCTCATTACTTTCAACGAAGTCACTAAGCACTATCACCTGGGTAGGAGGACTTATCCTCCACCTCATAGAAAACTGGCTAGACCTCTGTCGTCCACTTTACGCATGCTTCAGACTAAGTCCTATCCCAACCTGGCCCTTTTTCATTCGATCACTCCAGAGGCTTTCAGCTCTACTTGCCCCGATTGTGCGGCTGTTAGCAATCTAGAACACATGCGCTGGCGATGCCCTTAGTTACAGGGGCCCAATCGCATCACGAAGAAGAATGGAGCTCTGCCATCCAGAGCTCAGAACTGTGACGACAAACTTGGTTGGGCTCTCCAGAGAGCCCACGATGCGGCGGTTAGGCTCGGCCAACCCGTCCCTACGTGGGAGCGGCCCGCAGCTCTGCCCTAGGGCAGGGCTTCTCAGGACCTATTTAATAAAGTTCTTTGTCTGTCTGTCTGTCGACCATTTCAATGAGAAATGCATTAGAATTCAAAATACAAAAGGGGGCGCTCTTTTTAATGTGTCGAAGTGAAAATCGACCACATAGAGCTTTGCTAATTACGTTATTACCATTTCTAAAACACGCGAGAATGTGCAAGCAAAAGAAAGAAAGTGAAAACGTCTGTAAATTCTTTATGCTCAAAGAACACAGAAAGTCTTTAGAATGTTAGAGCCGCCAGACACACTTGGAATGTCGGGTGGGTCTAACTTCGGCGAATGACGTTCCTAAAGAGTCAACGTTAACTAAATCGACTATTTCCGTTCAGGTCCCGCAAGGGGGACGACGCGAAGTATTGGAAATCGAAACGTCTTATCGCTCAAGAACCACTCGGTAGCAAAGGCGAGACGATTATTAAACATCCCACCGGTCGTTCGAGCGAATTCCACGACTACTGTCGCAATGCGGGTGACCGTGGCCTTTTCAGGCCGCTCACAGTTCCATACTCGCAGGGAGCGCGAAGCTTCTCTACGTATATTGCTGGACTAATGGTACGTTCTTTGCTATCCGCCTTTTCTTTTCCGTAAGGACGGGGACGGAGTGTCAAATAATTTGATTTTGCAGCTCGTTTTTATCGTTGTACTTCTGAACTTTAAACATTCTACAAACTCTCCCTGATACCTCCTGGTTTCGGCTGCATGTCTTCTTCAAAGGAATCGTAATAACTGCGCTACGTAGGCCTTCACACAAATTTTAAAGAATTTGTGTCGGCTCCTTTGTTCTATGATGGTTAGGCTACGGTGGTCAAGAGCAACGCTGTACCAACTCGCGTCGTTCTTGCCTCTGTCGTAAAGAAATTTGGTGTTCGAATATCGATTTTACAGCGCTTGCCCTTACAAGGCATTCAGATTTGCTGTTCTTGTTGTCCAGGCGATATTGAAATATCGCGCAACGTTATAAACCGTCTTTTCTGAATAGCGCGCGTCGCGTATTGCGTGCCGTGATTTTCTTCCACATTAGGGTTATATCGCAAGCGCAAACATCGAAATCCCTTTCCATCACAGCCCGACTTTATGCGTTCCCCTGCAAATTGCAGGTGACTTCAGTCTGACGCAACTTCGAAGCATGGAATAAGGCACTCAACAAATAACTTATGAGCGTGGTTTGTGTCGGAGGCCCTTTGAGATCCCGGCACGTGATTCAACGCAAACTGACTAGAAAAGTGGTGACGAAAAGCTGAAGAGTGTAGTATGCAGTCAAGCCATATTTAAAGTGAAGTGGTTTAGATAAAGTGCGCATGGAACTTAAGAGGAAGCTTTAGCTCAGAGCCTCCAATCTAAATACATGGGAAAGAAGAAATTGTTTTTCTTGGCAACCACTTCACCAAATTTGATTATATTTGTTGCATTTAAAAGAAAACTTTAAAACCTAGTGACTGTAGTTGCGAATGTTTTACTAAGGTCGATTAAAATATTTACAAATATTGCAGATTTTCAGACAACGAAACTATCAAGCTTTCAACTCTGTAACTCATGCAGTGAAATCGATATCACAATTCTGGGAGTTGCACTTAATAGTACATCTTAAGTGGAAAAAATTGATGTATTATACATTGCTCTCAAATAGACCACTAATTTGTGAGTACAGCTCTGGCAAAACCCTCGTAAACAATGTAACAAGTTCATGTAAGATATAAATTTACACGTGAAATTTGTCCGCTTTGGATGCTCTAATTAATGCAGTTTATAGTATTGCGATATCTGTTCTAGGTGCAGAGCTACAAATTTGTAAACTTCGTGCTTCTATTCTTTTTTTTTTTTCAAGCTTCCAATTTTTGAAAATTTCATTGAAAAGAAAATGAAGCCTTTAATCGGAATTTCGCTTCCGAAAGTCACTAGAACTTAACTTTATCCAATGCAACAAATTTCAATAAAATCGGCTCAGTGGTTATCTCAGAAAAGCGTTTCTGCGTTTTACATGTATTTGAACATGCGGCATCGGAGTAGGCCCGAGCTAAAGTTTCCTCTTAAGGATGCCGACAGAAAAAAAAAAAAAGAAAAGAAACTATACGGCTCTTAAAATGCAAGACCTCGCACCTACACCTGTATTATTATTTCGGACCGTGTTAAGGCGTTCCATGTTGCTAAATTCAAACTGACGATGTATACTACCGCGTCTCTCATAATTCAGTTTCAACTGGTTATTATATACTTAGCGAATATAGAGTATTTGCTGATTTCGAATGAACATAAAACGCAGGTGCTAAATATGTGCTGATTTAGTGCGCTAATATATTTAGGGTGTCCGCACGACTGATGCTAAAAATTATTGTCCCGTCTCGTTCTTGCCCTCTTTCCGTAATGTTTTTAAGATGGTTATATTCGAACAATGTTATGCTTTTTTTTTATGCAAGATAAGCCACGGTCCAGCATTGCTTTGTTCGTGGCAGGTCTGTTGAAGCCAAACTTGTGTGTTTTTCTGCATACTGTTGTCCCTTCCTTCGCTAGCCGTCGGCAAATTGACGCCATGTACTTGGACCTTTGGAAGGCCTGCGATCCAGTTCCACATTGCATATTTCTGCCGAACCTTCTGTCATACGGTGTTAGGCCGAATTTATGCATCTATACCTGAAAGGACTACCTTTCATCACGGTTGAATCGATATCTGGAGTTCCTTAAGGTTAAATTCTGGGTCCGTTGTTACTTAATATACTCGTATCTATCAAAGCTCTCGCACGGTGTACAACATTCCGACTTCTTCGTGTAGGCTGAAGATATCAACCTTTTCCGGGCGATCAAAATTGAACCTGACAGCGAACTGCAGCACAGCGACGGGAAAACTATGTTGTTGGTCGGTGTGCCAGAAATCTTCTCCGTGTAAATTTTAATAAAACACAAGTTATTTAGTTCAAAAGAAAGCTGAATGGGAAAGAATATGTTTATTGTTTAGATGATTCGCTGCTTAAAAGAATAGACCTAAAAAATTATTGGGTTTACTTGTCAAAACCACGATCTGATTACGAGGCACGCCGTAGTGGGGTATTCCGGAATAATTTGGACCCCCTAGGGTTCTTCAACATGCACCTAAATTTAAGTCCACGGGCGTTTTCGCACTTCGCTCCCATCTAAATGCGGCAACTGGGGCCGGGATTCGATCCCGCGACCTCGTGCTTAGCAGCCCAACACCATAGCCACTAATCAACCACGGCGGGTTGTAAAAACCGACTGTGACCGATCTAGGCGCCCCGCTCGATACTCGATTAAGATTCTGTAAGCACGTGATGAACATAGTGAACTCGTTTTATAGATTATTAGGTGTCATCTCGAGGGCAGCTAATATATTAAGTTATAAATGTATTATTTTAATGCATTCTTATCTCGTCCGCGCAAATCTTGAGTTTTACTCAGTTGCCTGGAACTACACGAACATATCTACTGCCAGGAACATTGAACAGTTACATAGTCTCCTTGTTCTGTTTTATGACCGTTTCCTGGGGCACAAATATTATTATGACTATGAGAGCGTTTAGCAAAGGTCCAATATTGTCTCACTGACAGTACGCTGAAATATCATGATCATCTGTTTTTATTCAAAATTATACATTACCGGGACTCATCCGAGAACTTGACATTGGCACTTTCATTTTCCATGCCACAAATATAGGCATTCTGAAACCTAGCGTTTTTTTAATGTATTCGGCTCACACAATCCGAGCAGCATAGCACGCGTCCTAACTCAGCAGTGGGTTACACGTCTCGATATCGATATTGTTCGCCCACGTGTTTGTACTTTAGCAGATTTTTTTAATTCCTTATTTGAGCTTTTGCAAAAAGTTGTAGATTTAGTTTGTTATCTTCAATTTCGTTCAGTGCAGCATTACAAATGCCTCTGTGCTATTCGTGGGCAATTAGGAATGAAGGAATAAATGAATCAGAGGGGGACAGTGAGGGGAATGCTGGTTTTACAACTATTGCAATTGAAAAGAGAGGGAAAAATGGAAAAAAACTGTGTATAATTTTTCAGCCATGATTTCCTTCTGCTTGCCGTTAATAATGACGTAATTAGTGTCCATCATCCAAATCACAACAGCCACTCTCTTGAAGGCAGGTGTGCCTCGAACGTTAGTTTTGAGAAAACTACTAACTCTCCTTTTTGTATTTACAAAACTTAGCTTCATGGTATTCTTAGACATCATACCGAATGGCTGCTTTAATATTGAAAGATGGTTTTTGTTTTTAAATTGCCTGTCGTAGATATCACCATCCCGCTCTCGTGGCGGAAAAAGGAGAAAGCAGAGAGGGAACGTCTGGGAGTTTAATCACTGTAAAACTCGCTGGATTCCTTGTACTCGGGTTAGGCGCATAAAGAATTATGACAGAAAGAGACGTCAAGTTCGTAGAGGAGTTACACATAAACTGGCTAGCAAAACTTCCGTGACTAGTCATAATCAATAGGTTAGCTAACTACCAACGTTTCAAATGCAAATAAATTACTCAGTTAATCTGGCATACTTAAATACATATTTGAAGGCATTCGTTCTCCGTTGCCATTCGTCGTTTTTGTTAAATTTTCTCTGCGAAGGTCGCGCTCGAGCACACCTCCTGGCCGATTGCTGCAGTCTAATAACATCATGCCGGAAGACGTCTTAAGATGCAGCGCATAGGCGCGCAGTGCGGTAGTTCTGGACCTCAAGCTGCACCTTATCGCAATGTAATCGAAAGCTGTCCGAGCTGGCAGTAAGTTATCAGTCGCATTTCCCGTAGAGAGGAATGGCAATCGGTTTTCACCTGAATTAACTCAAGAGGAAGCAACCGTAGAGTTTCCTATTATACTTACTAGAGGGAACTCCGGCGCTGCTATCGTAGAACCACCATGGGAATGATGGGTAATACATGGATTTGTCTGACTTTCTTGCTTGTGGATTCACACGTTCTTGAGGCTTCGTTTATTACGCTTTATCCGCCTTCACTGTTCTCAATTTCGGGGCAACCTATACTTTTCTAAGCGCAGAGGACTCTTCGTATACACACACACACACACACAATCGTTACTAATTGCAGTGGTTCAGCTTGCAGAGGTGGCCAAATTGAAACGCGCCAGCGTCTCGACGCGCTGGCTTGCCCACGAGAAATTCATCAAGGTGCTCTATGCCGCTTGTCGAGCCATGCGTCCGTGGCATAATGATTTCAATATCGGACTTCTGTGCAAGAGGTCATGCGCTCGAATCCCGCCACCGCGCAATTTAAATTATGTTTATTTAATTATTTATTAGACAGTATACCTCGTTGAAAATTACGAGTTTACAAAGTCACGAAGCGGCTTAAAAGCCAGAAGGGCGAAGTTTAGGCAAATCCACATTCCTGACCACCAGTGTCAGACTTGCTGCGCTTGCACCTCTCATGGACTCTAGCGCCAGAGTTACCTCTAGTAATTACTGTATGAAACTCTATGGAGGCAGCGAAGTGCGCTTGGCTCATTCACAGCGCGTCGGTTGACTATCTGAGTCGCAGATTCAGCGGCGGGTGTCTCGGTGCACAACAGCCTCAATAAAATGTCTGCAAATTGGAATGGCCTTGTTGGATCATATGCTCTCCGGGGGCCATACCATCTAATGCTTATTTTAAATATTTAGAGTGATAGCTCTACTTCTCCAGGTACGAACCCAGAAAACGCATGGTTCCGTAAATCTGACCTTCAAGCTCAGCCAAGGTCAAATAGGGATTTTGCCTGCCTAATGAGTTTTGGGAACGCGCGCGTCTCGAGGCAACAGTAAACATCTTATATTGCCACCGAAAAAAATATCTTTCCAGCAATTCACTTGTGTTTAACAGTGAAGCCGACGTTAAAGGGAACGCGATAAGCTTAGTATTTGTAAGTTGGCTTTCCCAAATTCTATGTTGCAGTGAAGCCAACTCATAAACAAAATGCAGCGCGAACGCTGCCCGATAACCCTATCGCGTTCCACTTTTAAAGGCGAAGCTTAAGCGTCCTCATTTTTTTGTTCTTTTTTGCCCTACGTCATTACCTGGGATGACGCCACGCCTACGTTATCACCGGCATCGGTCACTCGTTGCTATCGGTGATAAAAATAGAATACAATTAGTGGAAAGAAATCCTTACTTATTGCCATCCCAAATTACCATTGTAATCGCATGCTCTGCAAGCCGCAGTTGAAAGAGCTTATTAGAAGACATTTATTTTATTCAATTGCACTTTGGCTTAAGAGTTACGCACACCTGTCCGTATGATACTGCGGTTTATTTGTGAGGTTCACCATGCCAGAACAATGCACGGGCTACAGGATACGCCGCATTAAACGGCTCAGTATTAATTTTGACCTTGTGTTCTTGCAATATACCCCCATTGAGAAGGCGTCGCCGCTTTCAGGAAGTCGAACCCGCGACCTTGTGCTCAGCGGCAGCACACCATAACCACTGAGCCTCGACGACAGGTCATACAATCGTACAATGAGCGAGAAAGCGTATGCGCTGTCTGAACTTAATTATTTTCGAAAAGCGTGTTACATAAGACACACCGCCACCATAAGTGTTCAGAGATAATTCCGGAGTAGAAAAAAACAGGGACCGTCTAGATGACTGCAGCACGAAGCTATACGAAGGGAACCGGCAGGCCTTGTTGTTCCGGAACGAAATACTTTAGAGTTGAAAAGGCATTCCTCGGAGATCCAGTACAGCCATTGGAACTCCAGGTATGGGTTGTAGTGTCGCGTACATACTCTGTGGCGTCTCTTCTAGAGAATTCCAGTTGGCGCTCCGTTTGCGTTGGGTTTGCTTGCAATTTAGCTAGAGGTGGGATAACAGGTATTCCACATTAGCGATTCACGCCCGCGAGAACCAAGCCGCCGTCGCAATCCTTCGTGTCCCGAGCGCAATTGCGGAGGGCGTAATTAAATACTGATTGTTTTGTTAATGATTCCGGGCGCACCTTTATGCAAGATGTAGACTAGTAACCATGGGCGGTAATGAGAAGCTCTGTCCGTCGTTCGAAGAGCGCTTTGTGTTTTGTATTCTGCTGATTACCTCTGCTATCTCGTAGTCCTATCTCTCTCTTTCTCTCTCTTTGTGCCTCGCCTCCTTAACCACTTCTCTGAAATCATTTCTGTAGCAGTGTTCAACGTACATTCCGTTTCTTTGTCTCAGTTGCTGTCTTCTTTTCAACGCGTTTCATTTCTCTCTCTCTCTCTCTCTCTCTCTCTCTCTTGTTTTGGGCTCATCGGAAGCTGGCTGGTTCGTGGCCTAGACTTCACTGCAAAGCGAAAGCCGAAAAGTGAAGGATCATCATTAATTATTCTCTTTCATTCGCTCTTCTTCGCCACGCTTGACGCATTACCGTGTTTCGCACGACACCGTCACCTGCTCAAAGATGGCATCCGAGACGGCATACCAACTCCCCAAGGCAGCTCGCTTACAGAGCCAGATCCAGAGCCAAAATTGGAGAAGAAAAAATGAAGAGAAAGAAAGGGCGATAATTTGCTTGCGAGCCGCATACACTTAATGGCTTTGAGTGCATCCCGATTAGGAGACACTGTCGTTCTTAGAGTGGTTCCCTTTGTAAGACGACACTTCTCAGCCGACTAGGTACTTCATTGAAAAGTGTGTCCCAATGGGATTACTGCAATTAGCCCGGATAACGTTACGCAGGCGGATATTTAGACGGGAGCGTAATGGCAAACGCATGCCTCCGCAACAGGGTATTTCTGTCGTCTTCCGTCGATTGCGAATGCTAGGCAGAAGGAAACACACCTTTAAACAACCGTCTAACTGCGTCTCCCTCATTGCATTCCTCTTCGCTTCTGATTGGCGCGCCCTAATTAAGCGGTACGTGTCTCGTTGTTCTTCATTTGACTGCTTTTCTGAGCTTTATGGTTCACATTCTGTTGCGCCCGATATAAAGCATTCCCGCTAGTCTGGCTGCGTTTTCGTTTGCCTGAACAGTTATAAAGTCATGGTACGCACAGAATAAAATCCTATTGCAGTCACAAATAGTAGTTGGAATTCTTTCAGCCGTTCATTGCATTGCTAATGGGATGTGATTACCACCACCAGATCGTTTACCAGCCGGTCGAGTATTTTTTAGCTGTTTTTCGCCATTTAAAAAAGCACCCCTGCTTGCATCGTTGTGGTACTTTACTACAGTAAGTGCTGGCAATCTTCGTTCTTGCTCCGATTCAGCCGCTCCATGGGATTGCATGAAACGATTGCTGTCATTACTGGAACTCGAGGCACAGCTCATACGGCAATAGCCCCACTTACATGCCGCATGTCTGTGTCTGCACTGAATAGACAATAGCTAGTTTACAGAATACGTTAAAACGAGCTAAATGCGCCCATACTTGTAGTAGCCAAAAAGAGCATGGCTTGTTTAGTGTGGAAAGAGATGCAGTATAAAGGAAAACAACACTAACAAAAAAAGAAAACGTCGGGCAGCTTGATTGTACCACGAAGCGACATGTTGCCATAGCTTCTTAGTAGCTCGCGTTCCCTCTACCACTTATCTTTTTTCTCAATCGTCTCTCCACATGATCGGCTGAAAGTGCATTTTGCACAGTCTGTTCATCGCAGGCAATTTGAGGGTGTCTCGTCTTTTCAAAACAAGAAAGAAAAATACAGAAGGGTATAAATGTGTGCGTTTTTCTTTTTGCACATATGTTCTTCATTAAAACAAGCCTTGCTACGTCTATTGGAATTCGTATCACCACAGCAAATTAGTCGTATTTTAAGTTAAGATCGCGTCAGTGCCGTGGCCGAGTGCTTTGAGCTGTGACGTCCTAACCAATACAAACAGGATTCCGATCTCATGGGCTCTTCTGAACAAAGGGCTTTCTTCGTCCGTTTCAAGTTGCGTGACAAGTCCGCAGCTGTCTCGGGCTAGTCGTGATCGCAAAATGATGTGCTCGAAAGCATCTATACGCTACTAAACCGAGAGGACTGTTGTTTAAAAATGCGAAGTTGGGGTGTCATGACAAAAATTTTCGGCTACTTGATTTCTGAACCAAACTAGGTGACCTCAAAAACTGAGGCTGGTGAGCACTCCAGCAACAATGAAAGTAATCACAAGTATGTTTGTAAGTAGGACGTGGTTGGTGAAGTGTCAATCTGCACGACTAATGCGGTAATAGGGTCTATAAAGAAAAACGGTAACAAACGGCAGGTTCTGCAGGTTCTGTGGTTAGGCACAAACCAGTCAATCAAGTCAAGTCAATGATACAAAATAAATAAGCACGAAGTCGCCCTGAGTGGTAATATTTAGGTACAATATGACTTTCATGGAAGAATAAAAAATTATGGGGTTTTAGCTGCCAAAACCACAATCTGACTATGAGACACGTCGTAGTGTCTCATAGTGCCTCCGGAAAATTTGGACCACCTGGGTTTCTTTAACGTGCGCCTAAATGTACGCATACGGGTGTTTTCGCACTTCGCCCCCGTCGAAATACGGCCGCCGTGACCGGGATTTGATCCCGCGACCTCGTTCTTAGCAGCCCAACACCATAGCCACTAAGCAACCACGGCGGGTTTCACGGGAGAATGCCTATGTTAAAGATTTCAGAGCAGATCGCTGTAATGATGCGTTACTCCATGGCACAGACAACATTTCTGCACTGAAAGAACCATCGTCACGGCGATTCATCGCTGACCTCAAAGCACATCTTTTCTGCACCACAGGTCCACTGTTCCGTTCGATCGGAAGTAAGGCGGACGAAATAGGCTTTTCGACTCACCCTCAACAAAGAGAGACCCAGCTGGGCCTGTTGCAATCTTGCGCGGCATTGCGCAATGCCGTTGCCGCTCCAGCGAGTCGAGTAAGGTAACTAACTTCTCCGCGCCACGAAGTCGCTTCCGAGTCCGGAGCGCTTCCGCCTTCCGCGGACAGCGACGTGTCGACTGCTGCGGTCTTCACGAGTAGGCAACAGCCGGCGGAGCGCGCGGAGTTTGCACCGCGCGCTCGCCCTTCGCCTCCCCAACCCCGCGCTTGCGCAGAAGCTGCTCTCGTCGTTCTCTCGCAAAATGAAGGGCTCCCCCCGCTCCATTCATCCGCTCAACTCAGCGCTCACGTTCTTCTCTCATAGAAAGCTGCGTGCGACGACTGTGGTCGTGAGGAGAGCCGTGAACACAATCTTTGTGATGATAATGATATATCATGGTGTTTTATAGCGCAAGGGGCAAGGAATGGCCGAAGAGCGCCAACACATTTTTTGTGGCTGCTTTCGATGTAGCGTACGGAGAGCATCGCTCGAGGCTGCGCTAGCTCGCCCTGATGATAGATCACTTTCGGAACGATTTTCGATTGCTGACCTCATCATCCCTGCGCAGCAGAGGGCGATCAAAGCGTTGCTATGTTTCTTAATGACGACAGGTTTGTACAACCGACTTTAGCACTGACTGGTGATTACGGCAGTGCTGTAACGGGATCGTGAGAGTCAAGAATGAGGGGAATCGAGAGGTTGGATATTCTTGTTAGTTATAGTCGCATGAAGCAAACAGACAATGAAGCCAGGATAAGCATAGCGGGAATTAATCGTTATTCTTATATGAAATGTCGAATAAAAAATTATGGCAAAACTTCGTTTCACGACGACTATCGATGGTAATGCGATTACCATTCGAGCAGTGTAGCGGCACACCGTATTTCGAAAGTCACGCTTATTTAACGCCTACAGTAGTAGTTCCAAGACTTCCTCCCCACTTTGTTATGGTATTCGGTTGCCAAGGTCAACGATGAGTACGGCCGCATGACGACGACTGTATGGCGCCGATGCAGTGACGACGATAGAATGACGAAGATGGAATCACTTGGATGGAATCACAAAGCCGTCGCGGGGACGACGACATGACAACAGATGCTTGATAGCGACTGCCTTGATAGCGACTGTGCTTGATAGCGCATTGCCGACGATGGTATCACGATTGCGGCATAATCACGACTGACTGACGACCGCATAATACCGGCAGAATGACGAAATGACAGCGATAGATCGACAAAGGCTGTATGACGACACCGGCATGACGGCAGTGGTATGACGACGACTCGACAACTGTGTGGGACAACGAATGCATGGCGGCGGCACAATGGCAGCGATGGCACGACAACGGCATGAGGACAATGGGACGACGATAAGTGTGTGACGCAAATGCCGTGATGATGACTGTATCTCGAAGTCTGTACGCCAACGAAGGCGGGACGACGGCGGCATGGCGATAGTCAGAACGTGAAGCTGGAAGGAAGACATCGAAATGACCACGAGGGCATCCCGAGCACAAGCATATACCTAGTGGCCCATGCTGGCAGACAACTGAGCCACTTACTTGGTTACAGACAGACAGACAGACAGACAGACAGACAGACAGACAGACAGACAGACAGACAGACAGACAGACAGACAGACAGACAGACAGACAGACAGACAGACAGACAGACAGACAGACAGACAGACAGACAGACAGACAGACAGACAGACAGACAGACAGACAGACAGACAGACAGACAGACAGACAGACAGACAGACAGACAGACAGACAGACAGACAGACAGACAGACAGACAGACAGACAGACAGACAGACAGACAGACAGACAGACACAGACAGACAGACAGACAGACAGACAGACAGACAGACAGACAGACAGACAGACAGACAGACAGACAGACAGACAGACAGACAGACAGACAGACAGACAGACAGACAGACAGACAGACAGACAGACAGACAGACAGACAGACAGACAGACAGACAGACAGACAGACAGACAGACAGACAGACAGACAGACGACAGACAGACAGACAGACAGACAGACAGACAGACAGACAGACAGACAGACAGACAGACAGACAGACAGACAGACAGACAGACAGACAGACAGACAGACAGACAGACAGACAGACAGACAGACAGACAGACGACAGACAGACAGACAGACAGACAGACAGACAGACAGACAGACAGACAGACAGACAGACAGACAGACAGACAGACAGACAGACAGACAGACAGACAGACAGACAGACAGACAGACAGACAGACAGACAGACAGACAGACAGACAGACAGACAGACAGACAGACAGACAGACAGACAGACGACAGACAGACAGACAGACAGACAGACAGACAGACAGACAGACAGACAGACAGACAGACAGACAGACAGACAGACAGACAGACAGACAGACAGACAGACAGACAGACAGACAGACAGACAGACAGACAGACAGACAGACAGACAGACAGACAGACAGACAGACAGACAGACAGACAGACAGACAGACAGACAGACAGACAGACAGACAGACAGACAGACAGACAGACAGACAGATAGATAGATAGATAGATAGATAGATAGATAGATAGATAGATAGATAGATAGATAGATAGATAGATAGATAGATAGATAGATAGATAGATAGATAGATAGATAGATATAAAATGGCTGAATTGGCAAACAATGCCAATCGCATTTATCAAACAAAATCACCAGCCCTCTCCTGTCGAGAAAATGGGGGTTAGCGAAGCTTGTCATGGGTGTACCTGACCTACTACTTTCACTTCTCTTTCATAGTATTTTCCCTTCCCTTTCGTACTATTTGTCCTAACCTTTCCTTCTACTTTTCCTTCCCTTTTGTGCAACCGTTTCATCAGTTGCATTGTACGGCTATCTGCTCGTCGCTGTTGTCGCTTGCGTTCGGTGTCTCGAATTTGCTCGGTGGCGTAATTATCAGCATTGGCCCGCCATTGCCGCTTGCGATTCTTCGAAATTAAATTGCTTCAAAATAAATCTGTCCGTCACTTAAGACAAAGAATGGCTCATATCCCCTTAAGCAATGGCTCATACCCCCGTAAACGCAGCCTCCCCATTACGACGTCAAAAGAGAACTGAAATTGTACGCTGGATTGATGAGCGGCAATGGAGCCAGCTGTGGAAGAAGACGATGACGACGAATGCGGGAGCAGTGGCACGAGCGCCTGCCGAGCACGAGCATGAACGCGACGCGAGGGGTGCCAACGAGCCAGCTGCGAAAGAAGACGACGATGCTCGAGTCAATGCTGATGATGATACCGCGTACGCGTACACCGACCCCGACACAAGTGAGCCTATAAAGCTTCGCTTAAAAAGAGAGCTACAAGTGGACAAAAAGAGAACTTCCCACGCGTGGGAGCCCAACCCACACCTTCTGCATTGCGCGTGTTGTGCTTTACCATAAAACTACAGGCGGCGACAATCATTTCGCCAGCTTTCTTGGGTATTTCTGAATGTGTACAGGATTAGCCTTGTGAGTGTGTGCTTTGAACGTGCACTGTTGTGATTGTGCGCATCCATTCGCTCTCTTTGTCGATATCTTTTTTTTTAATCTTTCTACCTCACCTACTCTCGTTGCTCACTATAGCGTAGCAAAGCAAATTTTGCGGTTCTGGTTGACCTACCTTCCTTGCTCCTTTCTTTTGTCTTTCTTTTTCTCTACTTGCGAAGGGTCATTTCATCTGAAACAGTTAAACACCTTATCTTTCTTCCCAGCTGGGCAAGAAGACGACGCCGTAAATGCAAGCAGTCTGCTGGCCCGCGACCAGCAGAATCAATACAAGCTTAGTTTCAGCGGGTTCTCAGGAGAACGCGCCCATTGGGGAAAAAAAGAACAGGGCGCTGTTGAGAGCCCGAATCTAACAGCACCAATGGTAGTGCCAGAATAGAGAGAAGTGCGATCGTGTCGTAATGTGTCCTTCGTTTTTAGTGCACATGTTGATGTCAGAGCGGAATGCTAATATAGTAAAAGATGCAGAGACATCGCCTGAAATAGCCCGGCTAGAATTTCGGCTGACTATTTTGCGATGATCCGGCTGAAAATAAACATGCTACTCAGAGGCGCTTCTCAGAAACTGTTAGAAGTGACTAAAACGTGATATAATGCGAAAACAGAAATTGAAGTCATGGACGATGAAATTTAAAACAAGGACAACAGTGCTGCAAAAGTGAGCCCTTTGTACCACATTTTTTCTTTCTTTCTTTGTATGTTGTCGTGAATTACCCGTTGCCAGTCAGTCACGTGTGCGTACTAGGACCGTCATGGACAATTCATGCACGAGCCTCTCTTAATGCGGGAAACGCAAGCACAAAAGTCACTAGACACTCTTGAAAGTACACCAGTACGTGCACCGGATGACTTGAGTACAATGTAGCCTGACAGGCATACAGATTGAACCCTGAAGAAATGTTTGCGATGAAAAAAAAAAATAAAGACAGACCTAATTCCTCCTGCTGCTCTAATAAAGCAGGCCAGCGGTGATCGTGGATTCATCTTTCTTATAGAGTCACCTGATAAACGGAAGCCTTGGCAAGGGTCCCGTTTTCAATTTCGCTACTCTGGAACCCTCGTCAGTATACATGCATCTTGTAACCTTTGTTTTTTGAATAAACTAAAACTGAAACTGCAGTAAAAAAAAAAACTTATCTGTCAGGCTTACCGGTACAAGGCTCCACCGGTAAGCGAGGTTATTAAGTGCCCCAGCTTTTAATATAGCACTGCAGTAATGTTCTGCATATGTACTATGTTCCGTGGTTCGCGGGTTTTCAAGTGTTTCTATATATATATTTCTTGCATAGTCCTCAAGCCGAAAGCCGTTGGTTACATGTGCAAGAATTCTTCATAAGCAGCATAACTTACGCCCAGGAAAAACTGCACCTGCGAATCATTTTGTTACAGTTTTATCCTTTTTAGCTCCCGTAGTTTGAGCTTAATAGAGGGTTAATTGGAGATGGCTGCGAGGAGTGTTCGTCATGCAGTGTAGATAAAATAAGTTGAGATTGATTGTGATGAGGGTGGTGATGATGAGTCGTGTTTCCCTTGCAAAGTTGGACTTCATACGTACGTGCTAACATTTCAACTATGCAATTGGAACATATGCCGGGCGTCCCAACTATCATACACCAAGATTTTAAAATATGCAAATGCCACGTAGCTGGACAGAACCAATGTTATGCTGTTTGCCATCGCTTGCAAATACTCAATATGGGGACCGGGGTAGGTCCGCTACAACAAAGTGTTAGCTAGCGAGCGAAAAACCTGAGAAACGTTCGAACCGATGGCAGGAGCAGAAGAAGCTCTCTTATTCAAGCGAACCTTGTTATAAGGCACAGATTTCGGTGGCGTCCGTGTACGGAAATAACTATCATCATCAGCATTAGCTCCAGCGTCGTCGTCTTCTTCCGCAGCTGGCTCGTTGGTGCCCCTCGGTTTGCGCTCGTGCCACTGCTCCCACGTTCGTCTTCGTCGCCTGTTTCCACAGCTGGCTGAGTGACCGATAATCATGCCAGCGCAGAATTTCACTTCTCTTCTGTCATCGTAATGGGGAGGCCGTGTTTACGGGGGTATGAGCCATTGCTTAAGAGGGTATGATCCATTCATTATCTTACCGTAACGGGCAGATTTAATTTTGAAGCAATTTAATTTCGAAGAATCGCAAGTGGCAATGGGCAGGCGAATGCCGCTAACCACGCCGCTTAGGAAACTCGAGACATCGAACGCCAGTTACAACGGCGGACTGCGGGCATATCGTCATTGATGTCGTTCTCTCCGTCGCAGCCGTCGCATCATGGTTAGTTTAGGTGCACCCAGGAGAAGCTTCGCTTACCCCCACTTTACGGTAGGGGAAGGGTTGGTTAATTTTTTTTTCTTCCCTTTTATACTGTGCGGGGAGAGAGCTACCCTCAACCATATACTCTGGGGATGCAAGGAAGACGCCCCACTTCCAGAATTAGGGGAAATCCTACTTCCGGACGACTGGGAGACCCTGTTGCGCAGCTCAAACTCGGGCAACCAAGACCGGATCGTCAAGCGCGCCTATGAGGCTGCCAGTATAGTCTAGACATGCTGGCCATCTATAGGCCAATATAACCCGGCGCCACACAACTATCTGCCTTAGTATGTTTCTTCTCCATCTCTCTCTTCCCTTTTGTCTAACCTCGCAGCTCACAGCACGAGGCAGGAGACGCACGCGCCGGAGCGCGCCATATATGAAAGGTGGCCGAGGAAGATGACGATGGCTGGTAGAGACCCCCCCCCCCCTTTTTTTAGAAGAAGAGCAAGGGTACAGCGGTGCCCAAGAAATAGCCTTTCATGCCGTGCGTTCGGGTAGATCCGTGGTTTCAGTGATTTTAAAGTCGTTGAGAGCGGATTATGATGGCAAGGTCGCTAGGTAGGCTGGTTTGGCAGTGTCTATCGCCACGACTTCTTTACGTCCGTTGAGGTCGAAGGTAACAGATTCTGTCCGCTTGAATACCTTGAAAGGACCGTCATAGGGAGGCGTAAGAGATGGTCGGATGCCTTCACGGCGTACGAAAACGTGGCTCACTGTAGGCATGTCTCTGCTGACAAAAACATTACTTGAGTATTCAACCCTACTCGGGCAAGGACGCAAGTGTGCAAACAGGAAGCGGAGCTGCTGAACATAGCTGGCTGGATCGGTCGTGGCAACAGCACCTGGGGCGAAAAAATTCACCGGGCAACCGAACGTTGTGCCATATAGACCAGTTCCGCAGCTGTGCAGCCGAGGTCTTCCTCGAAAGAGGAGCGCACGCCTAGCAGGATGAGAGGAAGGTCTTCAGTCCAAGAAGAGCGGGTCATCAAGGTGGCTTTAAGTTGACGGTGAAGGCGTTCAACCATTCTATTGGCCGATGGGTGATACGCGGTAGTGTGGATATGGCGGACGCCAAGCAGGCCCGTGAGTTCGCGGAAGAGATCACATTCGAACTGTCGGCCGCAATCGGTCGATCGTATACAACGTTGGGGCATCCGAAGCGCGAGATCCAGCCACTGACAAACGCGGAAGCCACTGCAAGTACCGTTGTGTCAGTGATGGGAAATACGTCAGGCCAATGGCTATAACGGTCTGTAGCGAGCGCCTCGTAATGTAGCGAGCACCTCATGATGGTGGCAGCGGGCCAACGATGTCGATGTGAATGTGATCGAGGCGGGCGTCAGGTGGACAAAGGGAGTGAATTGGCGACTTCGTGCGTCGTGCCGTCTTGGAGTGTTGACAGTGAAGACATTCGGCGCACGTCAGAGTTTGCATTCGGCCACACAAAGCGGGAAGTAATTAGTCGCTGGGTGGCTTGCGCCGTGTAGCTTGTCAAATACTTGACGGCGGAAATGGAATGGAACGAATGGGCGTGTTCGACCCCTCGACACGTCGCAAGCGATAGTGCCTGAAGAAAATGGAAGGGGCACGTCGGACAGCGCTAATGAGATAGCAGAGGACCACAGGTCCCGAAGCTCGACGTCTGAAAGCTGCGCCGTGGCAATTTCTTTGAAGTCAAGTGTGGCCGTGGGCTGCGTTGACTGGGTCTTCAATGTATCGTGTGTCCACGGTGAACTCGGGGACGAAGTTGAGATGCCGCATCTCTCGTGCGGTGTAAGTGCTGTGATTACCGCAAAAAGCGAACGTCGAACGGTTGTGATCCGTGAGGACGTGAAAGCTGGAGCAGATGATGATGATGAAGCCCCAATTAATGACACAAACCCATGGTGAGGGACAGGCCACAAACTGAGTGGTAATTAATATGATTGAAAATTAAAATAAATTAGTCAATAAATAAATACTTCTTTCTGGGGGTTTACGTGCCAAGTCTAGTTCTGAGTATGAGGCACGCAATAAATAAATAAATAAATAATAAAAAGGAGAAATAAACTAATAATTGAAGATGAAAAATGAACCGGATAATAAAAGAAATAAAGTAGTCTATACTAAGGTAGTCAGTCTTGCCTAGAGAGGAATAGTAATATGAACCTAATAATAAAATAAATACAGTAAAGGATCGATAGACGTAAAATTGTGTAAGTTAAATTTTGAATGATAATAATATTAATATTATAACAGTGAATTTGTGTTTTTTTACTTTTTGAATCTTATAAATTCGTAATTTAGCAGCTCTCTTTTGATTGCTCTTCCCTTTTTTACTAACGTCGCAGCTCGCAGCACGAGACACGTGACTCGCGCCGGAGCGCGCCATATATAAAAGGCGGCCGAGGAGGATGACGATTGCTGCTAGACTCAGATTATTTTTTTGGATTGAGTCGAATTGCACAAGTCGTCTTAATTAATTATTTATCTTCTCAAATACTATACTTAGATTAAAAGTGTCAATGAGAAAATTGTAGACCAACATGAAAAACTCCCGATACAGCTTTCTGTTGCTGAATACGTCCTACATAAAAGGGTTTTTCCGAGTGTGAAAGAAGCCCGCGAATACACGCAATATTGCCGAGCGACAGGCCGCTCGATGCACTTTGCGTGTATTCGCGGGCTTCTTTCACGCTCGGAAAAACCCTCTTATGTAGCCCGTATTGAGCAACAGAAAGCTGTATCGGGAGTTTTTCATGTTGGTCTACAATTTTCTCATTGACACTTTTCATCTAATTATAATTGTTGAGAAGTTGAATAATTAGGTTAATTATCTAATTAGGCAGCATGCAAAAAATAATCTGAGTATCTCCAAGCGACGGCAAACAACGTTATCTTGGTTTTGTCCAGCTACGCGGCATTTGCTTATTTTAATATCTTGGTGCATGGTAGTTGGGACACCTTGTATAGTCAATTGTTTTGTACTGTATAGGTAAGAGCACGCCTCTATTCTTATTGTTCGCGCAGTTCTTCTCTTTCTCTCCTTTATTTAGTTACTACAAGAAGTGCCATCTAGTGGACAAATAAATGTGTAACTTTGTGGTACTTTCAGGTAGCTACCGACATTCCCTACACGAGCTACGGGCTATGAGGGCGCGCCGCAATCCGGGGCCTTTGGACTAATTTTGACCACCTTGTTCTGTTGAACGTGCGCCTAAATATAAGTACGCGTCCACGCCCGTTCTGCATTTCAACCCTTTCAGAACGCTCCACCGCTATCCGGATTTGATATTCCGGCATCGTTATAGGCAGCAAAATGCCATTGTTATTGGGTTTTTGCGCGTGAAGTAAGATTCTCAGTGTCTCTCCCGACTCTTCTTTGTTTCTCGCTTCTTTCTTTTTTTTTGCCACACAGTTTCACACCTAACCTCGGACGTCATTCGCACCGTTTTTACCAGTCAAACAGAAGACCTATCCTATTGAACAAAATGTTGGCACCATTGTGTCTCGCAAATCATAGCTGCAGAAGCCGACATTAGATCTGCTGCATTTCCTAAAGACAACCGGACTGAGCGACCGTCTGTAGCACAGCACTGAAAATACTAAAACGCGTGGGCTACTCCTGTGGCGATCAACTGTTGGCTTTCTCTCCTTTTAAGGCGAAAGCCTTTAATGGCTCCTACTCGCGGCGTCCGACCGTCCATCCGTGCCCTGGAACGGTGCCAGCGGTGGCCTCTAATCCTCACACTCTCTCAGCAATCACGTGATGGCATAGTGGCGCATAGCAACAGTTGCGCCGCCACAGCTGTCGCCTCTCCCCCTTACACTCTCTCAGCAATCACATGATGGCACAGCGGCTGCGTCCGACCATCCGTCCGTCCGTGCCCTGGAACGGTGCCAGCTGCGGCCTCTCCCCCATGCACAGGCTTTCGCCGAACACACTTTGGAATTTACAAAGTGTCCTTCTAATTTTCTTAAACTTTCTCTCTGTTTTCCTTAATGAAATCGGGCCAACTGGATTCATTCATGGTTAACTTACCTGTCTATCGCTTATTATTTTCTCTCTCTCATAAAGAACCCTCCCTCATAGCTAATATTTCAAACAAATCGTATAATTGCGTGATATCTGGGCCGCGTTTTTCTGGCGACGCCTTCCGCTCGATTTTATGCCAGTCTTATCATGCACCATTCATAGCTCACTGATCCCGTTAATAACGCGAGCGCAGTGTCACGAAAATCTCGAAAAGGAATGGCATAAAAAGAAAGGCATCGCTAGAAAACTGCGGCTCGGTTTAGAGCTGTTTTTCCCATAAAATAAGTCAAAGTGGAATATGCAAGCACCTTGTGGTGGTGCAAAAACGCCTGACGATCTAACAAACTATAAAAAACATCTACTATACCTGTCATACAAAACAGGAAATATATTCTCAATGCGCATGGTAAGTTGCTTACAACCGCAGCAAGCCGAGCTAACTTCTTCTGCCTTCGGAGCTAACTTGCTCTACCGGCTTTCAAGTGATTCGCATCGACCGGTGTTCGATGAATGGCGCCTGGCGCACGTCCTAATTTAATTGGGCAGCCGAGATGCACGTTGCCAGTTAACGGGCCGGGCTCGTTGCTCCGATTACTAATTACGCAGGCGCTCTTTCTTTATCTTTATCTCCTCGGAAGCGGAGCAAGTTTCTGCTCACCAACTCCCTTTGGATTCATGACCACCTACGTGAAAATCACTGTACCGTCAAGCAAGGGCTGCACAGCGGAGGCGACGAGAAGAGAAAGTTAGGCAACAGCAGTCTAAATTCTCTTTTGCAAACACGATGCCACGACCTAACTCAAATGCCACAACCGCTTTAAAAAAAGAAGAAGAAAGACTTAGAAACTTCTTTTGGTTTGCCAGGGTGCCAATAAATAAATTTGCTGAGTTAAACTTTGCAACATTTGTTTGTTTTTTCTTTGTTTTTCATTCAGTTAGAGTTAAACAAAAATGAACAGTTAACGTTATTTCGTTAACTGTCGGTTTGCGCAAGGCGCGCGAATAAATTTTACTCGGAAAGCCGTGAAATCTGCTAATCACCTGAACTCGATCATTGTTTTTCCTTGCTGCTCATATAGTTTATTTATTTCTCAAGCAATGGCACTGCTTGACGCTAATTACTTTTTTCAAGGTTTCCATCGATAGCCTGATTTCTATTTGTTGCACTCAAGTACTGTCGACCCCGTCGGACAGCAATTATGGTGTCGTGTCAAAAAACTTGTTTATGGGGCTTCATCTTCCTCCTTCTCATCTTATTCTTCGCTGGTTATAATTTTGAAAACACACATTCATTATAGCGTAAAAGGTTATAATTAAGCATTGAAATGTTGGAATTCATAGCAGTCCGCATTAAAAATACGCTCCTACGATAGAATTGTTTGTAATATAAAATTCTAGCCTGATACATATTTCTGGTGAATACAGCGCCTGCAATGTTTTCCTGCAAACATGCCTGGGTTTTAGACGCGCTATCAAATGCTTAAGCTTTTCGCTTCGGGATTGAATGTACGTTCTCTCAATTGTCTATGCTGTACCCACAGTGCCAAGAAGGCAATAAAATAGGGGATGGCCGATAAAGGCAATATATGTTCCCTGTTGTACGTGCAGGCATTCTACTAACTTTGACTGCACATGACGTGTATATTGCACACTAGTCCGAGTCCCTAAATTGGGCAGGATATGGCCAACCCATGCTTTCACCGGAAGAAGTGCTCAAAGTGACATGTCCAGAAGCAAACATGAAGAAATGCGTGTCTTAATTTGGCTGCTGCGTTTCTGTCGACGTCTGAAACTGTTGCCTTGGTGCAATTTTAATACCGACGCCGTTGTCATCAAAAATTAAACTGGATGTGCTCTTGATAAACACTGACGCACCGGAGAGGGCCATCATAAACTTTTCTTTCTTGTTATTGGAAACTTTCATTAGAGGAACGCTGCCAAATATGGAAAAATAGTGTGCGAGATGTTAATTATGTTCATGCCACAGTGGTTTAGCTTGTCGGACATTGAAAATGGTGGTAAAGTCATATTCTTCGTTCTTAACATTCCTTCCCCACCTCCCCCAATAAAAGAAAGATTCGTGACAACAGATCATCAGTTATTTATTTCGATCGCAATAGTGCGTCTCACTTGATAGTTCGCATCAAAGCCTTTCAATATTCCAACTCGCCCGCTTTCATTCGTTAGCGAAGAATATTATTTATTTATTTATTTATTTATTTATTTATTTATTTATTTATTTATTTATTTATTTATTTATTTATTTATTTATTTATTTTGTGTCTGCCATCAAAACCAACCTTTCACTTAGTCCACTTTCTTCTCGTCGCAGAATCGCACGTTTAGTTCTTTTCCACAAGCTATGCCATCATTCAACACTCCGCAATCATCTAATTTTTCAGCCACAATACGTATCGCCTCGAATCGACCATCGTTATAAGGTTGGTCCCGAATCATGTGACACTAAAACTTTTTTGCAGTCATTTTTCCTTCGGTCATCCACGGAATGGAACCACCTTCCTGCTGAAATCGTATCCATTCACGATAACCAAAGGTTTCGAGCGGCTTTAGCTAACATTGTGTAATCGAAGCATTTTTCCTATTATATGTTTGTAACCTAAGTGCATTTTGTATTTACCACTTTACTATATTAGTTTGCTACCAATTTCTTATGACGATGTAAACCCGAGCTTCAACTGTATAATCAGAAGCCTTTGTACTTGAACGTTCTAACTGCTCTTATTTATTTTATTTTATTTTCATTTCCTGTAACCCACTCCCCTTTTTAATGCCTCTGGCCCTGAGGGTAATAATAAATAAATAAAGGTAAAGTCAAATATTTTGAATTCCTAAAACACAGAACACAATTACACATAGCGTAAACAACACGATCATCACATCAATCAATTTTGAACACAGAACAACATTTATTTCACTTATTCAACTCATTAGGACAAATTTAAATTAATAAATCCCCAAAAGTTTTGTGCCTTCAAAAACTTTTTCAAAGCAAGAAGTGCTCTTTTCTGAAATCCCGCTGTTAGCCATGGACCAAGCATCTTCTTTAGAGTGAATGGTATACTATCTAAAAATCTAAAAGAAGCAAATTTGCTCGCAGTACTCTTCGTGGTAGATCATATTTGCCGCACTTGAAGAGGAGATGATGTACATCTTCGTCTAGATGGCCACAAGAACACTGCCGACTAGAAGTGCGTGTTATCCTGTTTAAAAAGTGTCGCGTAAATGCAGTACCAAGCCGCAGGAGGTGCACTAATGTGTTGAATTTTTTTTCTAAGATTTCACGGAATTGATACGTTTATACATGGGTCTATAAAGTGTAACTCCGAGTTCTTGAATTGCTTCTGCCATTACTAGAGAACTCGAGGTAGCCTTCGGGACCCCAAGACACACTATCAGCCACATTTCCCATAAACGTTGAAGACGCTCCTCAGAAGTTTGCGATAAACCATGCAGAATAGGTACCGAATAATAAATTTTTTTGTGTTATGATTGCGTTATCAACTTGTACTAGTGAAGAGGCTGATCCCCCCGATCTTGTGTGAGCGAGCTGGCGAAGTACGTTTATTACAGTATTGGTCTGCTTTTCAATTGCGCAGATGTGTGCTGAACCTGACAACTGGCGGTCAAGAATAACGCCAAGAAATTTATGCTCTTTCACGAGCGTCAAAGTTTGTCCTTCAAGCGTAAGGAGGAGGAATAAACTTTATTTAGGGAACTGAGCAGACGCTAAAATCGTCCGAGGTGGGCGGCGTCCCTAGTCCAGGATGCCGTGGGCCTGAGCCGATATCTTGGCCCTGCTCACCAGGCGATGCTGGTCTTCAGGGCTCGGGCTTGTCAGCTGGGCCTCCCACTGCTCGACGGTTGGTCCGGTGATGGGTGGTGTCGATGGGTTTTGTTGACATTCCCATATCATATGGTAGAGGGTATTGGGCGCAGAGCAGAAGGCGCATCTGTGAGTATAGCTCGTAGGATACATGGCGTGTAGCAGGGTGCCGTGCGGGAATGTGCCGGTCTGTAGTTTGCGGAAGATCACTGCCTCTTCTCTTGTTAGCTTGGGATGCGGGGGTGGGTAGATCCTCCTGCCCAGTCTGTAATGACTCAGGATATCGGAGTATCTTTTCGGGGCGCTATCATGTTGGTCTGCCGGTGCTCGTGAACCCGGTGGGATAGCCCGGAGAATGTGATCTCGGGCAGCAGCGTTAGCCGCTTCATTACCCGCCAGGGACTCGTGTCCCGGGGCCCAGACAATCTAAAGTTCTTGAAAATTGTCTAGTTTTTCGAGGATGCTCAGGGCTTGTTTCGAAATGCGGCCCTTTTGGTAATTTCTGCATGCTGTTTGCGAGTCCGTGATGACTGTGATGTGATCTTCCTCTCGCTTACCCGTAGTGGCTGCCAGGGCTATCGCCGTTTCTTCCGCGCAGTCGATGTCTGAAGTGCTTACCGAGGCTACTGCTACCTCTTGTCCTTGGCCGTTGATCACGCTGATAGCGTGGGCCGCTCTGTTCTTGTACTTTGCCGCGTCGGTGTATCTGACTTCTTCTTGTTTTGAACCTTCGTAGGCCTTACGTAGAGTTTGCACTCTCGCTCGCGTCCTTTCTCTGTTGTATTCAGGGTGCATGTTTCTCGGGATGCTGGCCACCGTGATCTTCTCCCTCAGGGGCAGAGGAACCCGCTGTTTTCTGGACTCATATTCGACTGAGTAGCACAGTCTTATTAGGGTGTCCCTGCCCGTGCTGGTGAGCTTGAGTCGCTCTATCTGGCTCGTCTTGTGGGCCTCTGCTAGTTCCTCCCAAGTATTGTGGATGCCCAGGCTGAGTAGCTTCTCCGTCGACGTTGTCGGTGGAAGCCCCAGTGCCAGCTTGTAAGTCTTTCGTATTAGGATGTTCAATTTGTCTCTCTCGCTGTTCTTGAGACCCAGGTACGGGGTGCCGTAAGTGACTCTGCTGATTATCATGGCTTCTATCAATCTGATTGTGTCCTGCTCTTTCAGGCCGTGCTTTTTGTTAGTCACTCTTCGCACCAAGTGCGCGACTTAGGTAACTGTCGCTTGCAGCTTTTTAATGGCGGCGAGACCGGCACCGTCCTTCTGGAAAGTGAGGCCCAGAATACGGAGTACGTCCACCTTGGGTATGTTGACTCCATGTAGGGTCAATGTTGGGTCTGGTGTCTCTTGCGGAGGCCATCCTCTTGTCCTCCTTTTGAGGATCAGGAGCCCCGAATTTTCCGGCGCGCATGAAAGACCGCAGCGGTGTAGATAATGCTCGGTCCTGTCGATGGCTTCCTGCAGTGCGTCTTGTTGCTCGCCCACCGATCCCGTACACGTCCATATGGTCAGGTCGTCTGCATATATTGCGTGATGGATACCCCTGATGTTCTCCAAGAGGTTCGGCAATCCCCTCATCGCTATATTGAACAGCAACGGGGAGATCACCGACCCCTGGGGGGTTCCTTTGGGCGGTATTTGGAACTTCTCGGTCCTGAGGTTCCCCAGGCCTATGGTCGCCGTTCTACCCGTCAGGAAGTCCCGGACGTAGTTGTATGTCCGCCGTCCGCAGTTGGTCCGCTGTAGGCTGTTTAGCACTGCTTCGTGTGAGACGTTGTCGAAGGCTCCCTTCACGTCGAGTGCCAGGATGGCACTCTTGTGGCGTGTGCTGAGGCCGTTGATGACTTGTTCTTTTAGCTGAAGTAGAATGTCCTGGGTGGAGAGGTTTGGTCGGAAACCGAATATAGTATTCGGCAGGTGCCCCCCTTCTTCCAGGTAGGGCGAGAGTCGATTGTGGACCATGTGCTCGAAGAGTTTTCCCGCGCACGACGTGAGAGAGATCGGGCGCAGGTTCTGTATCTTGACGGGCTTGCCGGGTTTCGGGATCATCGTTACGTCCGCGTGCTTCCAGGAAGCCGGTATGCTGCCGGTCTGCCAGCTTTCATTGATATATTTTAGTAAACTCTCCGTCGCCCCGTCGTCCAGGTTACGGAGGGTCTTGTTGTTAATTTTATCCCTGCCGGGCGTCGTGTTTCTCGTGAGATTGTTTAAGGCTGCCATGATCTCCGACTTGGTGAAAGGTTGGTCTAAATCCGGATTGGGTTCCCCCTCGTACTCCTGGGGAATGACTGGCCGCGCCTTCCGTTGTTGTTCGTCTCCGAGGTATTTCCCGGTGATGGCTTCGAGCACTTCTTCCTCGGTGCCCTGGAAGTTGTGTATAAGTCTTTGTATGTGTTGCCCCGTGACATTTCATGATTCCGTCTTCGCCAGAAGGGTCTTTAGAATGGCCCAGGTCTTTCGGTTGCTGAGGGTTCCCTGTAATCGGTCGCACACTTGATTCCAGTTCTGACGTGCGAGTTTTTCAGCATACTCTTCCGCCTGCCGCGAGACTGCGGCAATGCGGATCTTGAGTTTGCGGTTTCTCTTCTGCTTCTTCCATCTCTTCAAAAGTCCACGCCTGGCCTCCCAGAGGTGAAGTAGGTGTGGGTCGACGTCGGGATTGTCCGCAGTGAGTTGGATGGTCTTTGTGTACTTCAAGCGTAAGTTTCAATTTATTTATTTATTTATTTATTTATTTATTTATTTATTTATTTATTTATTTATTTATTTATTTATTTATTTATTTATTTATTTATAGCATCCCGACGCGTCGAACAGAACAATGCGTGAGGTGATAATGTTTTCGAGGTTCTTCTCATCGACGAGTTGAAATTGTACAGCATATAGCTTATACTTGGCCTACGTGACTTCCGACGTGCTGTCACTTGTGAAAGAAAAGCCCTCCGTGAAGCATGACTCGTATTTTTTTTTTCAATTGTTATTTAGTCTCAATTTAGCCAGTGAAATAGTGGTCATGTTATCTTGACGTTCACTAGCCGTTCCGTTTTGACCGTTGCATACGCACAGCAGCTCGGTAAAACCGCTAGTGTGCTCTATATAGTGCGCCTGCCGGAAACGCTCATGTCAGCAACGTTACGTTGAACGATGCTCTGGCTCCATCACTAACGAAACTCGGTGTTGCGTTGACGGTGTGGCCACCTCGCTTCGTCATCGTTTCATACTCCACGTCTCAGGAGACCCTCGCTCTAGCCCTCCGTGCGCTTGCCGCGCACGCGCAGTCGCGCCGGCACGTGCGAAGAGCGTCCGTGTAATTGCTAACGAAATAAAACGTGCACACAAAGAGTTGCCAGTGTTGTCTGATTGATGGAAGGGGGTTAACCTCCCAAAAAGCAATACAAGTGCTATAAAAGGCGTCGTATCGTGGATGCCGCCGCATTAATTATGGCCACCCGCGGGGTTCGTTAACAGGGACACAACGCTAAACATGGAGGCATTTTGAAGGACCCCCCCATCGGAATAAGGGTAGCGTGCAGCCCGTGACCTGCTACTCAGCGGCACAACAGCCACCGAGTCGGCATCTCGTTCGACGAGGCATACATTCTTCACCAAAAACCACTGTACCGTTTTCATGGTTACTACATTACTCATTCGCAGCACTAGATTAGCGTAGCAGCCATTAATCTCGCTGCAACGGCTCTTCAGTATCTCAGATGTCACTTAGCAATGTGCCATCTTTCCGGCGTCATCGTCTTCATACGGCCGATCTATTTATATCTTCCTATCTTGTCACACAATAGCATAGGGTGCAGAGTATGCATTCATTCATTCATTCATTCATTCATTCGCCGTGGCGGCGTAGTGACCTTGGCGCAGCACTGCTAAGTCGGAGGGCGCGGGATCAAATGCTGGCCGCGGCGACCGCATTTCGATGGGCGTGAAATGCAAAAACACCCCCGTACCATTCATAGGGTGGACGCCAAAGAACCTCAGGTGGTCAGAATTATTCCAGAGTGTCCTGCTACGGCATGCCTCATAACCATATCGTAGTTAATTCGGCACATAAAACACCAGAATTTAACTTGATTAATTTGTTGCTTCATCTCTCGTGGCGGTAAAAGACGAGTAGCTGACTAGTTATCATAAATGATCAAAAACACTTTGAAGAGGACACCTAATTTCCCTGTACCTTATGAGACTGACGATACACCGGATCGAATACCTTCAAACAGTCAAATTTATGTTGCCTTTTTTTCTCCTTAGTTATGACGTCATTATTTTGTCTCAAGAGCAGTATCTCGAGCCTCATGTATAGGTGCCAAGATACCTCACTCATCCTATGTTAGAACATTTCGGTTATATTTTCGCCATTTTACACATTTGTTTATCCCTTTATTCTCATGAGCCATATTCAGCATAGACTTTTGGAAATAAACGAAGCAAAGTTGATCTTACCCAAATAATGTAGCCACGCAGAAAAAGAAAAGACTAAAAAATGGTAGGCGACCCTAATGTTTGTCTTAGGTGCCTCTTAGTGGTACTCGCACCTCGACGTTCGTGTTCTGTACATTGCTGTGCGCTAATCAGTGATTTCTAATTAATTCTAATTATACCAGACACTTCAGTAACTCAACTTGTAACTAAACTTAGGCTTTGATATCATATCTATAATGAAGCCCATGAATTTCGTACTGTACTATTTTTTTTTCTTTTTATGAATTATTTTGAATTTCGTCCCCGGTTGTCTCAGGAGGTGAACTGGAAGTTAATTAATTGTAATTATTCCGGACATTTCAGTAACTCAACTTGTCACTAAACTCATGCTCTAATATCATATCTATAATGAAACCCATGAATTTTGTACTGCAATGTTTTTTTTCTATTTTTTTCTGATTTATTTTGAATTTCGTCCCCGGTCTTCTCAGGAGGTGAATCGAAAGTGCTGCGCAAGAAACAAGAACGTCACTCGATGCCTGTGCCACTAAAAATGGCAAACTGTTCGTTCCTATAGATTGTAATAAGAACTATCCCCACTTGGGGTTAAAAAGACGGATGACGCATACCTATACTGGGGGGTAATATAGCCGTGATGCTGACAAAAGCTTCAAAAGCTGCTTTTACACACACACACACACAAACACACCCCGGACACGGCTACCACCCAGAATGTAAAACGACAACAAAGAACACGTGGCGCCATAGATCATGTCTAGTGAATAGTGTGTCACGGCCGCGCGAACAAAATGTGGAAGGCCATTAATCTGCAGGTGCGCGTTGCGCTTAGAAACTACGTTGCCAGAGAAACGCGCGCGTGAAGTGGGCCACACATTTGCGCCGCACATTTGTCAACACAAAGGACAACACATTTGAGCTCAACACAGAAAAGAAAAACAGATTTTCAACACTTCTTCGCGAAGCCACGCGGTGTAGGTGGTTGGACAGCGAGGCTGTGAATTAACGACACCTAGAACGATTACCTTTTGCGACGTAGCTTGAAATTATTCACATGGCGACATTCACATGCAATTTACCTAATTATTAGCCTAGGACGTTTCAGCGGCCTGCGACTTGGCTTGTGCCGCTACTTAGTGCACCTACAAAGAGTGAGCCAGAGAGAAGAGAAATGGACTTTTTAACCACACTTTCGCCGCGCCTCGTATGCACGCTGCTCCTCAGGAGTCCTTACTATACGCGGCCTTCCCATAGCACTGTCACAACACAAATCAGCTGCTATGCGGGTTGTTCTTTTACATACAAAAGTGTAGTTACGTCACTACCTGCTTCGCATGCAACAGTTGCCGCTTCCCGGCCACTACAACTTCTCAAACCGTAATCTTTACCGGAAAACGCTTGCGGCGAACGCTATGCGCGAAAGCGAGCTTTCTGGCACTTTTTTTTTCTTTACCTCGCACGGCCGGCGCCGCCGCTACCGCGGATGCGTAGGGAGTCTCCATGCAACGCTGTTTGGAAAGGAACCCAGTGGCGCAAGCGGTGCGTGCCTCCTGTTCATAGCCATATTTAATAAAACAGTACGTAACCCTTAATCATTTCTTGTCAATCCAAGCGCCAATCTCCAAAACAATAAATGTGCATTAGCCTCGTCTTTTTGTGTTCTTATAAATGGAAGAAGACTCTGAACTCTGTGCTGTTGTTGTTGTTGCTGCTGCTGCTCCTACTGCTACTGCTGATGATGATTATGGTGATGATTATGAATTGTGAAGGCCGGAACAACGAATGTCTCCCACTGGATGCAGATGACAGTTGGCTTCCAAGGGGCTTGCAGTAGTTCAGCAATTAACTGAGGAACAAAAGGAAAGGCAGGGTAGCAGCGTGTGTTGTGGGATCCCACACTAGGCGAAATGATGATGCAGACTGTCACAATGGCGATGCAGAAAAACGGAGTATAGTGCGCATTACTATGATTAGTTCAGAAAAGCTGAGATCAATAATCAAAATTATGGTATTTTGCTCAATGTACTCTTGCTCATGGTAAGGTAGCTTCAGCAAACCACTAAATATTAAAGTGCTGCCGACAAATACTACCTGCATTACAAATTGTGGGCCGTAAAACAAAGCCCACCTTTCAACCGTAGCACATTATGGGCCACTGATGACTTCACACATCATAATCATGACTATGCTCTCCAAAATAAGAATGTATGCCTGAAGAGGGAAAAAATATTAATTTGATTTCTCACTGGCATGGCTGTTTCATGTTATCGGTTCTAAACAACACGGTGGCCATTCCGCCATTTTGTCAGTGTGGCGAGACGTAACATCAATATTATTAAACAGTTTATGAACATAAGCACAGACTAATTACAGGCCAAATTAGTCAAGTACTTCTGCAGCACCGAGGTTGTTTCAGGGAAGCGAGATGGTGCAATTCCGACAGGCACCATATCCATTGATGCTTTCAGGTCTGCCACAAGCCTTACTGTGCAGCATAGACGCTTATTTTTTAATCAGCTGGTCTTTCCAAGGTCCCCATCCTGCAGCAGAATACCATAACATATATATATTCACAGGGCGTTCATGGGCTAAGTAAGTTCAGTGTACCTAAGCAACTGAAACGAAAAGGCGCAGCACGACTAAAGACAATGTGGCTGTTGTGTGAACTTAAAAGCACAGTTTATGAAACGTGCGTCAGATGCTGCTGCATAGCACATTGAAAGAAGTAAGGCGAAGAAACACTAATACTGTTAATGACCTATTGACAAGTGGATTTTCGGCAGATTAAAACACTGCGTAGCGTATCTGCGAATTGAAGAAGCACTGGAAATGCGGGCATCAGGGCTCGTTCATTGACAATATGTGTGACAATTTAAACAAACCGGTCAAACAACCACGGCTTCTAAAACGAAGTACAGAAAACAAAAAAAAACGGTAGGTGACCCTAATCTTTGACTTAGGTGTCTCTTAGTGGCACTCGCACCTCGGCGTTGGTGTTCTTTGGGTTAACTTTGTGTGTGTATGTTTTGAAAGAATGACACAGACACAGAGAACCCTCGTCTGTAGGTCTTCTTCTTGTGGGTATACTGTGCTTGGCCCGGCGGATACCTCGTCGACCAGCTCCATGGCAAACGCAACGCACGAACCGAACACGGAGGAGCAAGAGAGCGAACGTATTTCCCCTGGCATGATATGAGGACGAGAGGCGAGGGAGGGCGAGGAGGAAGCGCAGCGGGCTCCACCTGTTGGGGCGTATTCCCCTAGCGAGCGACGCACAAAGCGCATCTTACATGCTCTGACGTCAGCACTGGAGAGGATGCCTCTCCGGTGCTAACATCAGAGCATGTAACGAGCGCGCACGCGCAGCTGTTGCGTGCAAACGAGCGAGCGAACAGGTGCGCTCCGGGAGAGGAGAAGCGAGAGAGGAGGGAGTGACGTCACATCCGCTCTGCAAGGCAGATGTTCAGTCTATACCAGGCAACTGTTTTTCATTAATTAGCTGGTTAAATATCATGCCACCTCCTTGCGTGTGACGTTATTAGTGACGTCATTAAATCAGCTTTGTACTCCCGGGTGCCCAGGAATTTTGCCAAACCGTGCTCACGGGGCGGGTCTCTAAGGTCTACTAAGACTAAAGAATGGTAGACGACCCTAATGTTTGTCTTAGGTGCCTCTTAGTGGTACTCGCATTGGTGTTCGACGTTGGTGTTCTGTGCTTTGGCGTGCGGTAATCAGTGATTTCTAATAATTCCAATTATTCTCGACACTTCAGTAACTCAACTTGTAACTAAACTTATGCTCTGATATATCTGTAATGAAACCCATGAATTTTGTACTGCACAATTTTTTTCTATTTTTTCTGCTTATCTTTAATTTCGTCCCCGGTCGTCTCAGGAGGTGAACCGGAAGTGCTACGCAAGAAACAAGAGCGTCAGTCGATGCTCGTGCCACTAAAATGCTTGTTTACTTCAACCTGCTGGAGCTAAGCACTCAGCCATATTCATTCTCTACTGAAAGATTTCTTAACGATATTATTATTATTATTTGGTTTGTACACACATACACACAAGGACACGAAGGAAATAGGGAGGGAGCAAGCTGAACTTTTACCGAGAGGGGCACAACGCCTGCCTACTCTTAAAGAGGAGGAGCATAGAGATAATGGAATTATCATTGGACACAGGCACCGAGCGGTATCTTCTGCATTTCTGTTTAGAAAATCGGAACCGATAACAGATTGTCATGCCGAATCTCCCTCAACCTCCAATTCGCAAAACAAAATAACGTTTCACACAAGCTCATGCTGCCTTGAATATTATGCGTCAGGTGCTAATGTCCGCCGCATGAGCAATTTAATTGGAGGCAGTCGGGCTTGGACACATCGGAAACGTTTTATCGAAAGCGCGGTGGCAACTTCACGAAAACGAGATCAACATAATGGGCTTCCATGCAAAAATGGCTCACTCAACCATATTTTCTGTCTAGTTGTCGCTTTCAGAAAGCCTTCAGCAGCAATCGGTTTTGAAGGTAAAAAAAAGCTGCCCATCCATTGTCTGCTTCAAAGCCAATTTGACTCGGTCACAAGGAACACACGGACAGTATCACCCATAATAACCACGATTAACAACCACAACGTGAACCACAAATTAAGCACTTGGAAACAAAGAGCGGAAGACAAACGCGGGTGCAGAACTTGTTGTTGTTTATCAGCCATGTGTCCTTATCACCGCGGTTGGGGTGCGATTGTCGCCAGACCTAAAACACAGCTCCCGCTTGATCTATCAGTCGAAGGCTCACAGTGGCCGCGTTGCCGAGCTAAAGTTGTGCATTTCGCCATGTTGTCGTTTGGTAAGGAAGACAAATTAACGTAAACACATCTCTGTCTTAAATAATTGGGCTTCTGCTAATGACAAAATAGTCTCTATATCAGACGTTTTACTTGGTCGGTGCACTTCACTCGAGTCGCGCGCGTATCTTCAAGGCGTTCCTCGGCGGGTGAAACGCGGAGTAATGTTCAGGAAACGTAACGGCGCCTTGAGTGAAGGAATGCCCGTCGCCTGGACTTGGCTGAGTCGAGGAGTAGCGTTGAGTGAAGGCGCGTTTAAGAATACGGGGGTTTTTTGTTTAGCAGACTGAGAATGGTAACGAGGCTTTAACGGTCGGTGATTGCGAAATATTTGGTTATTTTTGCATATTCGAAAATACCGAATAGGTACTCTTCGAATATCAATACGAATTGTTCGCGTTTAATATTCGATTCGTATTCGGAACTTGGCATTTCGCCCACCGCTGCCATAAATTAAAAGAAGCTTCGCGTCATTTCGATACCAACCTTAAGTTTTTTGGATATGCACGTTTTCTTCATTTCTTCTCCGCATGGTAAGAAGTTGGGTGCATGGAGGTGGCGTAGCAAGGAGGTGTCTGATGACGACGAAGACTTAATGACGGAAATGGCGCATGGACACTTTTTTTTTTGCCGATTTGCTACATTACATAATAAAGCTGTGACCTTGGCTTCCTGGCGCATCATCTTGCTGGTTGTGGTGATAATATTGCGAAATGGTTGTGGTTGGAAGCATCAGTGCTCCTGCGTGTGATGCTACCTTCTCCTGCTCTTAGTTACGACCGAGGCTATAAACCCGCGACATAACTTTTATACAGCTTTTCGAGCAGAAAAAAAAAGAAAAGAAGAGAAAATGTACTGAATAACTGTCTTTATCTAGCTCGTTTGCAGGAGACGTTGCGCTCCAGCAGCATACCCGATTATCCGTCGAGAGGTATCGTCATCCCCGACATCTTGACATCCCTGACATGCTGTTTGTTCGCCATCCCCTCTTCTTGGATAAGTCGTAGTTTTTCTTTCGTCCCTGCTGTCCGGTCATGATTCCTTCGATTGCGTCAGAGAATCACGTCCGCCATTCAAAGGCTTCATAGAGCCGGAGAATACGACATGCTTTTTTTTTTATTGACATAATAAAGAATGTGTCCCGCTCCCGACTGCGCAAACCAACCACTGCGCTATCCCGTCGTTTTGGCACATCATAATTTGTGTGGCGCATTGCGCCACTCACACCCTCCTAGATGGGTGGCGGCTGCGCATGTAATTCGGAGGCTATAGCAGTAATACTGTAACGTATGAGGACGAAGTTGTTAGCATCGCAAAGGAGAAGTTGTCCTTGAAAAGATGGTGTGGCCTGCTGGGGGAGCCGGCTGTTGTCGCCCCAGTCAATCTCTTCTTTTTTCTTTTTTTAGGGGCGAAGCTCCTTAGGCTGTGGGTCTGTCCCTCCTCTGTAATATGTAGCAATAGTAGGTAGCCATGTCTACTTTTATGAAAAAAAAATCCGAAAGTTGTGTCCGTAGCGCGGAATCGAACCAGGGACCCCTCACTTCCGAACGCGCGGCGCTAGCCACTACGCCACGAAGCGCACATAGACACACGCACCACGATGACAATACATACCCAACATTAACGAAAGACTGCGCGTTTCTAACGCGTTTGTGCTAGCGTGTTACGGCCCGTGTAAGAAGCTGGTGTAAGACGCTGTGGCCTCTCCGCCTTACCCCCGTATTCATAAACGCTCCTCGACTTGAACTTGACTTGCCACCGCCTTGGGCAGCGCGTTCGAAACGCGTTGAAGGCGGTGGCAAGTCAAGTTCAAGTCGAGGAGCGTATATGAATACGGGGGTTATACTCTCTCAGCAGTCATGTGATGGCATCGGCAAACGCGGTGCACGTTCCGGCATGTGTAAACGGCTGCGTAAGACGCTGTGGCCTCTCCCCCTTACTAGAGAGTACTGCACGTTTCTAACGCGTTTGTGCTAGCGTCCCCTTAAGCGGGAGATGATGCAATTATAATGAAGGGCGCTGTTATAAAATAGGAATGACGTCACATATGGTGCGTGTCATTGGTGGAAGTCAATCGTTCGATTTAGTGCGGCGAGACTGGGCGAATTACACGGAAGATTCACGGTTTACCGATGATTCCCTCCGGAGCTTCGCCCACTCATCATCATTCACCCCGTGGATATGCGGTGTTTTCTTTTTTTCTTTTTCTTCTTCGACGCTATAAGAGCCCACTTTGTATACAACATGTTACAAACTTTGCAGAAAAACGATGTTACAAACAAGGAACAAAATGTTTAGCCGTGATGGTTGTGTTTCGGGAATCCAAGGCACCCAAGTGTGCTTGACGTTCGATGGATAATAGAGAACCCCTCAAAAGAGAGAAATTGCAGCTGTAACTAACGGAGGCGCCGGACCTTTCAAATGATAATGAACAAGTTGGATGGGAGAAAACGGGTGGAGGAGGGAGGGGTCAGGTAGCAGTAGATTAGCCGTGGAAATCAGCATATTGTCAATTTTGACGCCGGCTTTTCCAAGTTGTACTTCACTGAAGTGCGAGAAGATATTTCGGCGTAGTATGTCAGGTTCCCTTCACCACAGTGCAACAACGCGATGCAGTAGATGTGCGGGAGAAGTGGAGCCGTAACTCATTTTCTTGTAAGAGAACATGCCCGCATTTCTCTGTCACTGCGAGGTAGCCGATATACAGTCTCTGATCGCGCAGTATTCCCTAGAGGGCTGTTGGAGCCCCAGCCCTTTGAACGCACACTTCGTCAATGCTTTCCCCTACCATAAATCAGGGCGTTCATATACGTCAGCGCTATAGGAGCCTCGGTAGCTGGTGGTCTGAATCGAACGACGTTAGCGAATGGCACAGAATAGGAGACGTATATAGCTGTCCAATAGCAAAAAGAAATATTGATCCTCTTCTCGATAAAGTAGCAAGCCTTACATGCCTTACATGCGCATGCACCTAAATACGTAATCGACGGATACTCTTTGTTCTTTTCCCGTACTATTCATGCAGCCTCTTCGTGTTAGCAAAGACACATTGCTTCTCCCTCACAAGATCGCAACTACGCCCATACTGTCGTCTCTACAGGTTAAAATAAAAACCTTAAAACCCTTTCGACAACAAGAGCGGGAACTAGGAACATCGCCAAATGAATTGAGTCACACGATACTTAAATTTGGCACCTGTTAGCTTGTCAAGAACGTAGAGAAATCTACGCCTGGACACCGTTAACAAGAAGTAAAGAGAAAACGTAGGCTGCTTTAAGCAGCCAAGTTCTGTGCTTTCGCTTCCCATTGTACAATGTAACGTAAAGTAAATGAATGCTCTGATTGTAAGGCACTAATTTCACGGTTTAAAGTACTCAAAATTCCCTAAAGTGAATTAGTAGCTGACTTACCTGATGGTCGAATAAACCAGGTAAGTCATGACAACTATAGCGAACAATAGCAGAAAACCTCACACAGATTGTCTAAACACCACCCGTTTGAATTTAACCTTGCAGAAAGAAGGCCATCGCTCAGGTTTTCCTTATATATATATATATATATATATATATATATATATATATATATAGTTCAAAAAATAGAAGCACGTAGGAAAAACATAACAAGACTTTACTGACGTTTCGGCCGGGGTCTGGCCTTCATAAAGAGTGCGTGTACAAGCATACAGAGCTCAATTTATACCTTTTTGCCGTAAGGGTGAACAGAGACAAGACAAAAAATACAAAGTGAAAAAAAAAATACAAAGTAAAAAAGAATACAACGAACACGTAAATGGAAAACTGCGCGCGCAGAGTGGAATTATTAAAAAAAGTGAATACAACAAGGCTGTGAAAACAAGCTCCTAAATCGTGAGTAGCCCATGGCCACAGGTGTACACAGATTTCGTGTCGTCATGGATGTCAACACGTGCAATGACCCATGTCAAAATCATCAAAAACGATGGGCATGTACAGTGGTACTATACAGGGTTACAAAGTTGGGCGTGTATGAAGTGGGATTATTGAAAACGTATTAACAAAGAGCATGCGGGCATCACTGACAGGATTTAGTGGCGTCGTGAGTGTCTACATGAGCCATCAGATGTGTAGACACTCACGACGCCACTAAATCCTGTCAGTGATGCCCGCATGCTCTTTGTTAATACGTTTTCAATACTCCCACTCCATACACGCCCAACTTTGTACCCCTGTATAGTACTACTGTACATACCCATCGTTTTGATGATTTAGACATTGGGTCATTGCACGTGTTGAATTACCTCCACTCCCTACCCGCCCAACCTTTGTACCCCTGTATAGTACTATGTACTATACCCATCGTTTTTGATGATTTAGCCATTGGGTCACTTGCACGTGTTGACATCCATGACGCACACGAAATCTGTGCCACACCTGGTCATGGGATACTCACGATTTAGGCGCTTGTTTTCCACAGCCTGTTGTATTCACTTTTTTAAATAATTCCACTCTGTGCACGCGCAGTTTTCCATTTACGTGTTCGTTGTATTCTTTTTTACTTTGTATTTTTTTTCTTGTCTCTGTTCACCCTTACGGCAAAAAGGTATAAATTGAGCTCTGCATGCTTGTACACGCACTCTTGATGAAGGCCGGACCCCGGCCGAAACGTCAGTAAAGTCTTGTTATGTTTTTCCTACGTGCTTCTATTTTTGAACTACTTCTGTGCCGGCTCCGGTTACGCTTTACTTCACTGATATATATATATATATATATATATATATATATATATATATATATATATATATATATATATATATATATATATGTGTGTGTGTGTGTGTGTGTGTGTGTGTGTGTGTGTGTGTGTGTGTGTGTGTGTGTGTGTGTGTGTGTGTGTGTGCGTTTGCACGTGCACGCATGCGTGTGTGTGTGTGTGTGTGTGTGTGTGTGCGTGCGTGCGTGCGTGCGTGCGTGGTGTGTGTGTGTGTGTGTGTGTGTGTGTGTGTGTGTGTGTGTGTGTGTGTGTGTGTGTGTGTGTGTGTGTGTGTGTGTGTGTGTGTGTGTGTGTGTGTGTGTGTGTGTGTGTGTGTGTGTGTGTGTGTGCAATTGTCAAAATTCTCTTGCAACAATGTTACCGTTTTTAATACTGTCACGAATAATAAATACGTCCATACTGGCGCTTCTTCTAACTTTGATATTATGAACTTCCCTAGCGTTCGTAAACATGAAAAATGAACGGAGCCGACACGCCATTTCTTCTTTTCGGCATTTTGCGATATAACCTCGCCGTACAGTTCAGCACGAGCCTTGTTCTTCGTACGACTGCCCAATCCCCCGAGTCCTATTCAAAGAGAGATAAATCACATCCTAATGATGCGTGCGAAAAAAACATCTCGCAGTTATTTCATATCTTCGCTTATGCAGAAAGGGCTTTCAGAAAAACTGCCACGACAAAAAAATAAAAAAGCGTGCCCGTGGTTTTATTTCTTTATGTGACGCTTGCTTTAAGCATTGTTCGCAGTCTCTTTTGGATGCACAGTAACGTAGAATGGGAAAAGACACAGCTAAGTATATGATAAAATAAATTTAAGCAAGAGCATCAAGACAAGCGCTCCGACTGTTTACTTTGTTCTCAACGCCCCCTTTTGACTTTGATTCAATGTAAAGGGAACGCGTATTAGTAAATAGAAATGATCGTACGCCAATTATACATTTATATATATGTATATATAAGATGAACTAGGAGAAGTGCCACCGAGGGCCTTGCGGTTTTTTTTTTCTTTTTTTTTTACTTACAATAATTTGAAGACAACAGGAACCAGGAACGAATAGGCCGTGCTTTTTTCTTGCTTTCCTTTATTTACTCCCAGGCGCCTTGCGGCATATATCAACAAATTAATAAAGGTAAATTTGGCATGGACGTAGGTTAGTATCCCACCTGCGGTCAGCTGCTTTTTCATGCACTTGCGTTTCCATTTATTCGTCATTTCTAATATAAATAAACAAATAAGGAGAGTAATTTACTCAGTTCTTTCTTTGGTCTGATTATATGCTGGCTTCGAATGATTATTTATTTAGGTGCTTATTTGTTTGTTCATTTGTTTGTTTCTTTGTTTATTTATGTATTATTATTATTATTTGCCGAACGCTACTACGCAATACTGATATTTTACGCCTTAAGAGGCGCTTGAAAATGACGTTTTTATTCTTTTAACAGCGGAGCTGTTTAAGCCGACCGTCAGTCCGTGTGTCGCGAACAAAAGCTGTTCCTGGCGATGACGTCACCACGCGTTGCCTAGCAACCACTTCGCGGAGCGGCGTGTGCTTCGTCTCCTCTCCGTGCCGTGTACACGTTGCCTTGATATGGCACGTTAAGGAGATGGAAGGAGAGCATGCGCATGGCTCGCGCTATGCTCGGGAGAGAGAAAGAGGAAAATGGGATCGAGAGAGAGAAAAAAACATTGTAGCAGCACCAACGAGGCAACGCGCCGAGTTGCTGCCGAGGCCGTCCGCGTTTCTCCATTTCCCCGCGTTCGCGCCGAACGCACGCGGTGTCTGTGACTGAAGCAGGCGCCTCTGGCGGTGGCTCGGCAGGCTTCTACCAGCCACGCCCCGCCTAATGTGGAGGAGCAGCTTGGCCGTGACGTCACCGGGGAGATAAAGCTCGGAGCCGCCGCGACGGCGGCAGAACTCACGTTGACTCTGTGGCAAGTACATGTGGTCTTGAAATGGGACAACCAAACAAGATCCGGACACCCGAAGAAGAAGCCGCTCATCTTGAAGCGCGTTGCGCAGCCAACCGAGAACCTGCGTGTCGGCGGCGAGCCGATTCGTAATACCACGCCTAGCAGCACTTAGCATTTCCTAGTAAAAATGAGCCAAGCATAGTAAAACCTGGAAAAAGCTAGTTCGATCACCAGCTCCGCTGTTTACTCCAGCCTTGCACCTCTAGTACAAGCTGCCCGCCTTTGTTTTGGTTATCGGTGATTTAAATACCTATTTTATTTTGTACATTTGTAGTTTGGAACAAATAGGTAACCTATTAATGAAATGCAGGTTTCCCGTAAAAGTTAGGGTGACTTTCTTATGGCAAGGAAATCAGCTGAATATTTGTCTCTACTGTTAAAATTATGCAATCATAGTCATACGTTTTATTATGCTTCTAAATGTAGAAACGTAGTGGCTGAGAATATCTGGGAAAGTGCGGGGAGGAAAATTTATCTTCCATTTGTTTATTCATGAACCGCACAGGTGGATTCGGCACAAATTGATTAGTTGCTCGATGAGTCTAGAGTGTATTTGATGCATGAAACTACACAACAAGAATTTAGAGAAGCGCACTCATTCTATCGTAAAATAAAGTGATTTCTCCAAGTCATTGTTGTTGTTGTTGTTGTTGTTTATTGAGCTCGTTTACTCTTCACGATATGCTTGCGATTGGCAGAACAAATTTCACCTTACGCAGCAACTCGCAGATCATGTGCGCTTATATTTCATACACGGGCTCCTGAGTACAGTGAGGCCTTCTTCTCAAAAGGGCGTGTGTGAAATACAAACACACTGTTTCAATATGCAGCTGCATTATTGTTGTCTCCATCATCGCTGAACTCATTATAGAGTTGTTTTCTACCAATTGCAGTACGAACAAAAATTAACAAAACTACCTATGTCGCGCTCAGAGCGCGTCCGGGAAGCAGGTACCCTCAAGCGTTCAAGGCAATGAAAAGCAAAACAAGAGAAAAAAAAATCAAAACCTGTAATCAAGCACTAGTTCATTCGTCCTGTGCATTTCCTGTAGCTCACCCAACGTACATTGAGTGTAAATGATGCGATGAGTACTGTATAATAAGTTCGGTGTTTTTATGCGACAACACAGAACGAATTATTCGAATTTCGCCCATGATGCGAAGCAGGCACGCGATATTCAGGGTATTATTGACACGATAGCGTTAAGGGCCCCTTGTCGAAGAAAATCCGGCTTCGGCGTTAAGCATCGGCGTCTGGCGGAAATAATCATGCCGAACCACATCATCCCGAACCACCCCTACCCCACAGTCCCTTCGCGTGGCGCAAGGCACTAGTGAACAAAAATTGAATTTCTCAAAGTAAAATGCGTCAGAAAAATCGCGAAGTACGACTTAACCACAACCTACAGACGTGATAGCGTCGGATTGTAATTTGAATATACGAGAATAAAACCTGAGAAGCAGCCAAGGATCTTTGAATGCTATCGCGTTCCACTCTTAAAGGCGAAGCTTACGCGTCCTCCGGTTCTGATGGTGCTTCTCTGTACTTTGGTTCTAGGCTACATTGAGTGGAATGTTGAAAACCGAGCCTTTTTAAATTTTGGACACGCGCGCACCTCGGCGCAACAGCAAACAATTAATAAATTATTAAAAAAGGACCTAGGGCCTTCAGATTTTAATTTGAGACGGCTCAAATTGCTCCTGTAAAAATAACTTCCCAGCAATGCATTTCTGTTTAAAAGTAAAGCCGACTTTACGGGAATCAGTGTAAGCTTGGTCTTTGTAAGCTGGCTTTCCCGTGATGTATGTTGCAGTGAAGCCTACTCATAAAGAAAATTTGATGCGAACGGAGCCCGATAACGCTATCGCGTTCCACTCTTAAAGGCGAAGGTTAAGCTTCCTCCAATTATATACGCAGCAAGTCTTGCATTGAACTCTCAGGTATCGGTTCGAGCAAGCAACGGCAATCTGCTTTCGAGAGCAAGATAACGTTTTTCAATGACGGCTCTAGTCCACGTCGTCTACATTTGTAGAGCATGATGCTTCCCTGTGGTAAACAAGGGCACAGAAACGACTTCTTTCTGCTCTCACCTATACAGCCTTTCACTTCTTGTCGTTGCCTTCATATAAATTATTTCAACTGCTTTTATTGCTGCTTTATAGATCAGTGGGAGGCATAGACTCAGCCAATCATTGCGCTGCTCTTTTCGTTGCTGGTTTTAGAGTGTCTTGGGTGCATTCGCGCATTGTCCTGTAGCAGCAAACATTTCCAATAATTATTGACAGTTGTTAATAGCGCTTGTCCCGTCTGTCTCGTCTTACTTTATCCCGTGTATCGGGCTTCATGGTAGTCAAATTGCTCTTCAGGTGTATTTGGGTTTTCTATTGTAGAATAGACAGAAGCTCAGTATTATGCACACTTCCATGCGGTATCAGTTTGAGTCAACATTCGCAGTTACGCGAACAGTAATCTCCTGTCGAGAGGAAGAAGCAGGCTTCATTTAATTTGGAGGTAGCGTTTCCCTGTGGTGAAGTTTTTCCTGCGGCCTTCACAGCCTTAAACACCACCGATTTCATCTTGGCACCAGATGTAACGGTCAGTGCGAAAGTGCATAAAAAGTTCGTTTACTGCTTAGTCCTGCTTGAAACTAATGTTAAGGTTAATTTCAACAGGGGACCATTCTCCATTGGGGCCCCAAAAATCGGTTACAAATCTCGTGCTCAGCATACCTGTAAGTCAGGGCAGAAGACGAGTACCAGCTTTCATATATTATGGTACAGCAGATGTGAGCGTGTCGTGCCCGCATTGCTGTTACAGCTGTCGCTGCAGCACGTTTCATCCAGTCATCACGCATTTCTCATTCTCCAGTGCACAGCAGCTAACTGCAAGTAACCTCTGGGGAAGCTCCCCCTCTTTTCTTTGTATTTATCAAATTCCTGTCAGTAGTTTGTAAAGCGTGCTTATCTGCATAAACACTCTTTGTGAGGCAAAGCCCACTTTGTGCAAACCCGAAAAAGCTTTATTGGCAGAAATGTTTGCCGACGCTTTCTCACATATATAGACATTGGAGAATATGAACGAAAGATATGAAGCAAGCGCATAAGAGGAAGAAATACATGCGCAAAAAGAAATCGCTTTACTCAGTAATCCCGGTATCAAATTTGCTGAACTTGTTGCATTTAAAAGAAATGTTAAAATCTAGTGCCTTTTCTAAGCGTTTTTTTTTTTTTGATTTAGGCCGTCGATGTCTTTAATAAAAGTTTTCAAACATCACAACTGTTCAGCAAACAAGAATATCAAGTTTAAAACTCTGTAACTCGGCAACAATAATGATGTGACAACACTGTAAGTTGCATGTAATAGTACATCTAAAGTTGACAATATTTAAGTAATAAACATTGCTCTTAAATAGGTACACCAATAATCTGGGAGTAGGGTTCTTGCAAAACTTTTGTAAACATTGTGTAGCAAAGTCACCGAAGGTATTAATTAATATATCAAATCTGCCTGCTTTGGATGTTCTAGAGGATGCAGTTTGCAGAACTGGGATATCATGTATTGGTGCGGAGTTATGGATTTGTAAATTTTCTGCTTGTATTGTTTTTTTAAGCTGACGAATTTTTGGCAATATTTGTAGAAAGAGTTGAAGCCCTAAATCCAAATTCCGTGTCAGACAGTCACTATAATTTACTTCTTCTCAGACGCAACAAATTTCATTAAAACCGCTCTATGGGTTATCTCAGAAAAAAATTCTGCGTTTTACATATATTTGAATGGGCAGCATCGGAGTTGGACCCGAGCTAAAGCTTACTCATAATGCATAATGCAAACAAATATTCAAGTAGTAATTCACCAGTCACACGCGTAGCCTGTGAACAAGAGCCACCACTGAGTTTCCCATCGCAGGGCATCGCTGTTTCTCATAGATTTTATACGCACATCCAATAATTGCTATGGGTAATCTAACTTAGTACGACACTAAGGCTGTTGTTCAGCAACATGAAGATTTTTTTTTTGTGTGTGTGTATGTGTGTGTTCGCTGTTGGTTGAATTTACACAGTAATTCTGCCGAAAATCTTTTATACCATAACAGCGAATAAGTAACGACAAAACAATCTTAACCTGGGTACTGTGGTTTTCTAACGCTTAAGTGGCTGCGAAACTTAAGTGGCTGTGAAATTGTTCAGGTAATTTCTTCAATGGTCTTGAACTGAATTAAGGAAAGCTGTAATTGTTAGTTTATCTTTTACGTCTCTCCAACAGGGTTCTGCTGTCTCTTAGAGCGCTGGTTCTTTAATTAGGACATTTTTAGCTCCCGGGAATATTGCGATAATCTTGTGCCGTTCTTCGGAAGAAACTACTATATGTAGTTTTGAGTCTAAAGATCTACATACATTTACATCGGAACTTACGTGTCAGCAGCCTAACTAGAAGAACATAAGCCTTCAGGAAGCATACCACTTGGTTGGCTACGTTTGATTAATTAGCACAGTTGCTTACGTTCGGTATTCTACAGGTAATATAAACGTGTCTTACACGCGCTCTCTGTATTCGTTATTCATGTGATATTATTCAGAGCTACAATATAACCCACATTATCCCTGAACTTTCGTGATATTAATTACAATGCGCTCCTTTTTCTACTACGGAGACGCACTGGTGAAAGTTGGTTGAATTTTTAATTAGCGAATGAATCATAACTTGTAGCTTTCATCCCCACGATCAACACAGAGCTTTACAGTTTTGTTTTAGCATTCTTCTAATAAAAGCCAATGCGTCGCAAAAATGGCCACAACAGTCTTATGACTCTGTGGCATATGTCAAGGACGCATACTGCGATATAATAACAAATTCCACCATTGGTTTCCTAAATGCGTCTTCCAGCATTATTTACAGAATTTATTAAAGAGAGGTGGAGAGGTTGGCTAGAGCTATAGTGTGCTCTGGTCTGTTACTCTGCGCTGAGAAATGTGGGTGGAGATGAATGATGAAGATGATGATGACATTAAAGTGCGTATATATATCTCCGCACGTTGCGGCATCTCTAAAGTTGTGCATCTAGCCCAGTGAACTGTAAAAATGCTGAAGCTGCACTTATAATTACACCTGTACTGTTTACGTTAGGCCAAGTATCAAAAACAAGGACATCATATTGTGGTCTGCTATAGATGTGTGCAATTGAAGACCAGTTTCTGTCGTGCTCGCGTGAACGCCGGACAAACGAAAAACATCTGGGCAAGTATTTCTGACACCTGGAAATGTTCGCAATTTGGACCAGTGCCACCGTAAGCTATGAGGTGTGTGTAACTTCTTGTCAACACGACACCAAGTCAAATGCTGTGCATTATATTTGATTTGTTTGGGCTTGTGGAGGGCATACGTGAAACTTCGTTTCTGGGTCCCACTCATATAGTCACTTCTAGCGTCAATTTGGCTGGATGTAGTGCTCAAACGTCGAGTTGCGGATCCGCTAAAGAGTCGTCAGACACCTACTTCACACGCACCAGGGCCCCGAAGTTCAAAAGAAGGCGGCGCAGTTAATACAAGTGCTCAGGCTTGGAGCAGTATCTATGCACAATAGGTCAACTTCTTTTGCACAATATGTCCGCGTCTTTTAAGATAGTGCCGTATCAAATCTCGTTACGCAATATTCTGAGACGCTGAAGGCCTTGCGCGAGACCATCTGCCCATGCGCAGCCCGCTAAGTTTTACCAGTCACATCAACACCTAACCCCTCGATTTAGTGCACTCCCGAAACGCCCATCCGTTAAGACATCCCTTCTATATTTGTCCACATAGCGTTGCACATACGCGACTTCATACTTTCTTTTTGCGTTATGTACGTATATACAGGCGTAGTATTTATTTCATCGCCCTTTCGCACATATGCAAATATTGATGAGGTGCAACGCCTTTTACATAACTGCCTCACTGGAACCGGGGGCCTTTTTTTTTCCGGATTTCCAGCGTCAGCGAAAAGTCCCTCGAGTATCAAGCAAAATTGCATTCATTTTTCTATGTATGGGACACTGCATTTGCCTCAACCGTAACGCTGACGACGCACTCAGGCAAGATTATAATTCACGTTTCTCGCTCCGCTCATGCTTCTGTGTGACATGGCAGAAGTGTCTTTCGTTCAGCATCATCTCGCTTCTGGATGCACTGAATAAGTGAAACCTCTGAAAGGCTAGAGATGAATGCCGCCTCCAAAGCCACCGATAGATTGTCGAGCCAATGCTTGCGTATTCTTGAACCCCTTTAAATCAGCGTGGAACTTGAGCATTGGCTTTCCTTATCGCGATGCATCCACCGTGTCTTAGTTTTTTTCTTCAAGAAAAAGTGTGCTAGTATAAACGAATTCGCAACGTGTCTTCTAGCGAAATTCGTCTCCGAAAACGAAAGAACGAGGCCGTCGCAATGGCTCGTAACGCTTCGATGAAGGTCTTAGGGTGCCTCACATCACGTGAATGAAAGGACATATGCATGCAAGGTGTCGTATGCGCAAGAAGCATGCGTTCCCCGGCGCTTCTAAATAGGGTCGTCTATTCCATTCAAAAGAACACGTACTGCATGAAACACTCTTGAGGAATACGACGCCCTGAATGGGTTAGGAGAAAAGGTCTCGCTTGTAGAGCGAAAAAAAGGACAAAGGAAAAAAAGACAAGCAAACAGGCAATTGATGTGGAAATGACAAACCGAAAGTGTCCTGCGCACACCGAAGTCTAGAAATGGTCGGGAACTCTCTGGCGCCCGTTAATGATCCCCGTTCATGCGAGGAGACGAGAGAAAATGCTGCCAAGCGTTATGACCACCTTTCCAGCACCACAGATGAAGAAATACGAAGAGCAGACAAAGAAAGTGGCGCTGACAGACGTCCGCAGCCAGACGACGATTCCCTTTAGCTCCTCTGTTCCAGCGAAGTGGAAACCACTTTTCTTCTAGTTTCCACCCCTGTGTTAGACTTCGTCTCGCCCCACCCACTCTCCATTCCAACTTCTTTTCTTTTCCCGTGTAGGAACATTGCTTGCCGCTCTAACTCCACTGATGCAAAAGTCTGTCATGGTACGATGGCACACGTAGAGTACGTTGACTTTATCGGAAGTCGCGGTAATTGCCGTAATGTCTTTCGTGAAGAGCAAAAGCTTTCTTTTGCTTTGGAGAGGGCACGACGGGTGGTGAATGCTGCTAGACTTCTGGATGGAGGACTCTGTTTGCCCACTGGTGAAGAAGCAACACCAGCTTTCTCTACCAGATACCTTACCCCTTAAGACTTTCATAAGTTTCATACTTCTGCTTTGGCCCTACAAGAACGTCGCTCGCAGCTTGGTGTGGCGAAATATTTCAGCGTACGGATTGCAGGCGTTATGGTCACCATCAGTCATGCAGCTCTGAGCGTCATTCCTGAGGCGTGCATACCAGAAATGAACGTGCCGTTTTGACACGAGGAACTTGACGCTGTACTGGCGACCAGCAGATGTTTGTCGTCACCGGGACCAGAAGGCCTCACGTATGCGGCCATTTGCCACCTGGGACAACTCGCACGTGGTGATCTGCTCAGTTACTACAATCAGTCTTGGCACGACGGTGTCGTTCCTCAACGATGGAAACTGAGCCACTTGATCCGGATTCTGAAATCTGGGAAGTCTCCGCTTGACTTATCGTCCTATCGTCCAATCGCAATTCACAGCTGCGTAGGCAAACCGATGAAAAGGATGATCCTTGCCCACCTATAATGTTATCTCCAACGCTTCAACGTATATCCAGACCTTATGGTGAGCTTTCGGCGAGGGTGCTCTTGTATTGACAACGTCATCCACCTTGTTACCTGCGTCCAAGAGCAAAAAAGGCTGAAGCGCCTATTCTTAGAGCTCTTTCTGGATGTCAAAGGCACATACGATAACGTTACCCATGAAGTCATTCGAAGCGAAGTGGAGGCCATGAGAGATGGCGGCCACTTGTATCAGTATATACATGACTACTTACTGACAGGTGTTTCTATTTTCCTGGAGACTGAGGATAGCCCAACTTCGGAACACTGCATCCACCCGCGTTCGTCGTCGTTGTCCGCTTCCACAGCTGGCTGCGTTGCCGCTAATAATTCCAGCGTAGAATTTCACGTCTCTTCTGTCGTCGTAATGGGGAGACCGCATTTACCGGGGTATGAGCCATTGCTTAAGGGGGTATGAGCCCTTCATGAGCAACTGACGACGTGTCCTAACGCGTTTGAGCAACGCCGCCGCGAACGCGCTCGGGAAAGGGCTCGTTGTCGAGGTGCCGATTCTAGCCTGAGGGCTTTCGAAGCCCTCACGCTATATTGAACACGGGAGCCGGATGAGAGCTTGACCGGGCCTTCTTCTCTGAGCGTTGCCCGGGATCTGGAGGCATTGAGCCGTCGTCAACAAGCGGCATCTGACCACCCCGCGGATATCGCCCGGCGAGCTACTTCGCTGGAAAGGGTCCGGCATGCCAAGCGCGCGATCCTGGCGTCGGAGACTGAGGAAGAGCGAGCCGTTCGGTTCGCAAAACGGGTGGACTTGTCAGCTTATAACTTATACCTGGCTTAACGATGCGTGTATGCCTAAGTATAATAATTACAGCTAAATCAAAGGTTAACCAAGTGAAACCAAGACTTAACCAGGCTAAACCAAGCTTTCGCTTTGCATATCCAGGGTTAGCTGAGCTAAGCCGCAGCCATTTTTTTTTGTCGTTTCATCCTGCATTCCCCCTTAAGGAAAGAAGGCTGATTGAGAAAAGTTGTAATCATCACTTTAAGAAAAATTTATTACCTATGGAAAAGTATAATTTGACGCTACCGTGGTAGGACTGTTTGCGTCGAGCCGCGCAAGTACGTTGAACTGCCTTCGTTTCGAGTGCATTCGCGGTGGTAAGCCAATTCCACAACTTTTCGGCTCCTTAAATCAATTCTACAGTTTCTTAAAGTAAAGAATAAGTTTTGAAGAGATCAATTGCACTCGGGGTGCAGGAGTCTCCGTCAAGATGCCTCGCAGTCAGTCGCCGTCGAACCAACTATATTGGTAGTAGTATAGGCGCTGATAAGGGAGAAGGCGACATTATTCCCTGTGATGCAGAGGCACACGTACTAGTTTTCTTCGTGAGGTTACGCCAAACGGGGAATGCGCATTTGTTCGGTGCGAATGAAAGCGAATACATCGCTGGTTTCCTCCCGCATCGACAAAATGAAGGCTTCGCAACCCGAGCGCGTTATCGCTTTTGACACGCCGCGTTTGCATATTACCAGTATAGCAAATCAATTGGCGAAAACGTATTGACGAAAACGCGAGATTCCTGGTTTATGTCCTCTGCCATTTTCTGCAGGAAAATCTTCGGACTACGTACTTCATCAGAAAATGAAGGTAGGGGACGAGCCGCGGTGTCTATGAAAAGTTTTCAAGCACAGGGCTGAGGGCCTCCAACAATGGCCTTGCGCTTTGAACTGTTGGTATATTCGGATTGCCTAAAATAATGCGAGGGCATTTATCTGGAGCTTCAGCATCGTCAGAACTTGGCGGTGAAGCGCTGTCAGTTCATCTGGGTAAAGTTTGGAGAATTGCGGCACAGATCCTTGCTGCAGTTAGGTCACAAAGCTTATCGTTAACAATAGCGGCAATGCTTCATCCACGGCCTTCTTTTGAGCTGCTGTAATCTTGGTGCACGACTGAGATATGTTCATTAGCGGTGGTAAAGTGGAATCAACAGGAGAAGGCTTTGCGGGACGTATCTTCTGCGTGATAAGACGTAGTAAACCGGAACTTCATGCGATTTTTCTGTGACAATAACAACGTCGCTTGGCGTCAGTCGATGAGTCGATTGTTTCCCTATCACTTTCTTCAAAACGAAATGTTCCTGATCAATTTGTTGACTGCCTTTTGATTGGCGTCGCGGCGCCCCTGATAATGAACATTTGTAAGCTTTAGCCTGTCAGGTGTTAGCAGAGTTGATGCCAGCGCAGTGGAACGTACCATATAATTTCCGCAGACAGCACTCGCCTCATCCAATTTCTCCTATTTTCGGCACTGAAGCTGCTTAGGAACGAGGGGCGGAACATCATGTAGAAAAAGACCCACCTTGACACGCGATTACAGGCAGTCGCACTTATAAACGATCTTTACACATTGCAATATTCCTGAGACGGGACACCTTAATGTATTTGGGACCCATCGCATGCAAGCCTAATCAGAAGAGGCCGATGTAAGGTTGAAATAGCCATGTGAATGCCATATATGACACTTGTGGCCTCTTCGCCTAGTGGTATTATGGTACGAACGTTCGTTCCACCGAGGATGGTGACAACTCTGAGGGAGCCCAGTACTTGAGCGACGTCGATCGCTATCATTCCGTGTATTGACTCTTCCTTACTCAATTGCATTCGGCAACAGTGCATCCAGCTCTTCAGATGCAGCTTCACTGTTGAGGAGCCGCATATTATTTATAATTTATTAAATAATGAATTTATTTATTTATTCTATCGTGATAGTTTTGCTGCTCCTTGAGAGAGAAAGAGAGGTAAACATTTATTTGTATTTGAGTGGGGAATTTTCCTCGTAGGGTGGAGCCCATTGACTCGATGAATCTCAGCTTCCTCTCCCTCCAGGCTGCCAAGTCGGATGGAAGTGCGGGTGATTACATTTCCATTCCCACCGAACAGAAAACGACGTCGCATCCCCCCCCTTCCGCTCTCCATTCTTCTTCCATAAAAAAAGGAATCATACGCAAAATAACAGAAAAACCAGAAGCAGGTGCACAAGTACTCAGCAATGGACACACTTCGCCGTTGTTCCTATATGATACATTCGCATGTGAAATGTGGTTCAATATCTATTTAACGACACGTGGTTACAACGTCAGACGAGGTGGCAAATAGCATGGATGTATTTGAGGAACGTCTAATATTCTTTAAGTAAGTCAAGCGGAGTCTACACGGAGCAATTTTCGTTGAACCTAGGGAACAAAGAACGCATCCAGAATACCTCAGCAGCCGCTGCAGCGGAAGCAATTCAATCCAGATTTGTCCACGTGCCCTTTCAGAAAACAGATGATGAAGAATACGAGAGCCCGGAACATCAGTCTTGTTTGCAAAATTTTTGTTGGTTGATTCAAACAGAAAAAATAAATTCTATCACAAACAGGTACGAGACAAACAACTAAGTCAAAATAACAAAATCAAGAATAGTGAGTGCAAGCGGAACACTGCAAAACGGATAAAGCGTGAGGCGGCACTCTAGCGCTCAAACTGCTGAAGCGTGGACAAAGCAGCAAGGCAACTTAGGACGTAGGCCCTTCTCCTTGTTCTCCCTTTTGGGCGAAGCGGTACTGCGTCCGCCCACCAAAAAAGAAAAAGACAATTCACCAAGGCATGCACCAAGCAAACATATGCGCCAGCGCGATTGAACTGGTAGAGCCTCGCGTTTCGAGAAATGTCGTGGAGAACTTGCATGGATAGAAAGCGGGGGGAGTGAAAGCGAGATTCACAAAATTTTGAACGCCTCACGAAGGAGTAGAATCACGCTGTGGAGCGCGTTTTGGGTGTGTGTGTGTGTTTTTATCTTTTTTTTTCCTGCGTTAGTATATCATGTGCACCAGCGAGCTGGCGACACTATTCTCAAGTCTTTCTTCTGCTTTTCTTTCTTTTTCTTTCTTGCTGTCGTTTGTCTCGCCACATACATAGTGTAGTGCATTTTGAGTGCTCCGGAAGTCCAATTCATCTGACCTTTTTTTTTTTTGGAGGTACCTGTTTTATGAAATGCCACAATAAGTGCCCGCTCAGGCTGTGAAGTTCAGGCGGGGACCTTCGTTCCGTGCCTCAGTGCTTCAGCAGAATCTCAAACTATGGTAGTGTGTGTGTGTGTGTGTGTGTGTGTGTGTGTGTGTGTGTGTGTGTGTGTGTGTGTGTGTGTGTGTGTGTGTGTGTGCGTGTGCGTGTGCGTGTGCGTGTGCGTGTGTGTGTGTGTGCGTGTGTGTGTGTGTGTGTGTGTGTGTGTGTGCGTGTGTGTGTGTGTGTGTGTGTGTTTTCGCTAGCACGGGAACCTCAGCGCGCTAACATTCCACCCAACGGTTGACTGATGGTAAAGAGAAAAATATAAGTTAGATTGTATTGTTTATAACCACACGGTAGCCCCTATTTGGTGCCTCGAATAATGCAACGTTATATACTAGACCACAACAAAGGAGAAGACCAGGATGACAGAGATCTCTTGTGTTAAAAATAAATCTCATAAACAGCGATCTATTTTTCTCTCACGTATGACAGAAATATAGAGGACTATCCTTATCTGGTCCTATCCATGCCATTTGAGTGAAATTCATACGGTTTTCGTAGGGGTACTGCATTGTACGGGCTTGCCTTGACAGTAGAGGTCTACAATGACTCCGCCTGTATAGTTCGTTTCGGGAAATGAATTTTATCACTGCACGCCTGAACGTTCATGTCACGGAGAAATGCAAGCAGTAGGCGAAATATTTCTCTTCAAAGGATTTGATGGCCTTCTGGAAACACATAACAATGAACGTGCACTTGTGGAAATACGCTTCTTCAGGACAGTCTCTATAAGGGCGCCTTGCGGTGTTAAAGCTTAGACGATTTTTCTCAGTGTGCGCTGCCTATGCGAGTTTAAGCTCAAAGAACATACTTCATAAGTTACGCAAACACAGTCACCCTAAGAAACAATGTGGTGCCTTTGAAATAATAAGTGCTGACTTCGGTTAGAGGAGAGTAAATCGAGGACAGTGAACTGTCTTCTATTAGCGTGGCAGTTATGAAAACTGCCACGGCGCACTCCACAGCGTGATTCTAAGTACCCATAATAGCGGGTGATTAAAACATTTTCGAGGTGCCACACCCAGTGCTGTTGGCCATGCCAGTAAGAATGCATTGTGAATTTGCAGAATCCAACAAGGCGTTCCTTATTTTGTATAAATGAAGCCAGATAGCTGCATTCCAATTTAAACCATTGTACTTGGCGTTGGTATCACGTGAGAACTTCGTTTTTTTTTTCCCTAAACAATTTGTTGACAGTGATGTTCGAACAGTTTGTGGTTCAGCTTACGTGAGTAATCAATGACTATTAAGACCACAGCGGTCTGATTAATATTCATGTGAAGAAATAAAGGAACCACCACTAGCCCACTTAAGAACCCATTAAAAGGAATCAGCAGGCTTCAGCTAGCGTTGAACTCATTTACTGTGAAATCAGCAGATGGTCACAGCTGATGCCGCTATCTTCCTAAAAACTTTTTTTTTAGATACTCGCAATATCGCCCTTGTCCGCTACAGTAAGTGGGCCAGTTGTGGCCTACAAAATAGACTTACAGGCGTCACCAATCCCAAAGTCAGTGTGAAGCGAAGAACCTCGCGCCTACATGTGGTGCCCAAATCCGTCTCTCCCTATAGTAACACAGCAACTCCCGCTAGTAACAGAAACCAATCTCGAAGGCTATGTTTTTGCAGGCGGAATGTGCCGGAAGTGAATGCAGGAGTCAGAAACACGTCAGGACCACCATATTCTGGATACCACAAATTACGAGGCATGAATTCGCACGATATCGCACAGGTTAGCTTGTCCGCCTCTCCATTACACGTTTCCGCCACGCCATGGGTTGCCACAGGGCAAGAAGGTGGCCTGGAGGCGACAAGTTACCAACGACGACTTGACTTGAAGGCTGTCGTCATCGACACTGTCGTTAGCATAGTGGAAGGGACGGACGGACAAAGCAAAGCCAATTTAGATGTTATAACTGCAGTAAAAACACATACCGACCTAGCTAGGAGCTCGGGCTTGAGCTACAACAAAGAAATTTTGCTTGGAGTCTTGGGAGTTTACCGACGAGAACACGCACGCTCTTAGGGACGGTGTGACCAGGCCAAGCCATGTTGAGAATGCAGTAGACGTCCTTAGCGGGTTTGTTGACTCCCGTGAAGGAACCGTGGTTGCGCATACTGTTCCGAGAAAGTTCTAGAATTGCGTATCGCGCCACTACTGACAGACGGACATTTAAGAATGAATAACAAACTTTTTCGCTAGGTAAATAAGATTTCCGTCTGCACGACAAACTTGCGTGTTTCCCAATTTTACGAAGTTCTCAATTTCACGAACGAACTAGTGGTTCCCGTCAACTTCACAAAACCTTGTTTCAAATGTTATTCCATGCATAGAGCGAGTGAAACAATGACACCACAGCTTGTTTAAAGAAACGATGAACAAGCGTCGGAAATCGGCTGCCCTTTATCGATAGTTGCACGAACTCTGGCCTCTCCCTATAGCGAAGCTCTAGCTGCCGTAACTGCAATATTAACGCAGACAAGTTGTATAGTTAGTGCGTTGACTGAGAATACATTATGTTCTAAGGCACACCAAAAGCATGCGTTAGTGCCAATGTTCATGACATAAAAAAACACGAATTAGGTTTAAAAGTGCAGATATTCGGGCAGCTCAGTCGCAGCGACGGCCCTGCAGCATAGACAGAAAAGACGAAAACATGACCCTACTGTCAAGTACGCGCAATAAAGTTTCATTTATATAGCCCCGTCGTCGTGTTCGTCTTTTCCATTCTCCCTGCTCGCCACCTCTGCTCGTGGTGTAACGATATTAGTAAAGCCTTCCCTTGTGTGCAATAACTACAACGCACGTCGCTCTGATAACTGGAGTCAATTGCAAAGAAAAAAATTCAGAAGAAAAGTACTGTGCAAAGCATAATACAGGTTGCTCAATATAAAAGAGAATTCAACACGATCTACCACAGTCTAAAGGGAGTCGTTCGAGCAAGCGGAAACGGTGGAATGGGGCTTCGTAACAAACACTCTCTAGTCTAGTGTTTCCAAAAGCTTGCTGTTGTATTTATTATTACTATTCCTTGTGGTCATATCAATGTTCGATGGGACTCCAGGCTCTTGCCTAAACCATAAAGGAAGCCTAAACGAGATTCTGCTGAGAGTTAATGACTTGCATATATGCAGGATCGACGTAGGTGGAAATGAATCAAGAGCTTCCGAGGCATTTTATCACGAAAAATAGATCAAGAAAATGGGTACTAGACAAAGTTTATCTCGAAATAGAGAAACTCTTGTCACGGAAAGAAGCACGTTCTGCTTCGGCACCTCCGGATGGTGTAACTTGTCTCCATATGTTCTTTTATCTCTGTATGTTCGTGTACGTACGTAAGGACTGCATGCTCTAGATTCTTCAAACCTATGAGATTGCTTTGTCTTACCTTACAACATCCTAAAAAAGTTATTACTGTTACAGTTATTTGGAAAGAAACAGCCATTACAACTGTAGGGTGTCTACATGCCTTTTATTTAATTCAATTAAAAAAAATACCCAAGTGCACGACGTAACAATGACATCAACTTCTACATGACATGACGATGGTGTAAAAGCGCTTAAAAGACGAGAACAATAGGTGAAGACGAGACACAGAGACGAGACACACATAGCGTCGAAAAATATTCGTCTTCACCTATCGTCCTCGTCTTTTAGGCGCATTTACACCATTGTCATGTCAAACCAACTCGCCCAACTGTGTTTACAGACCGTCTACATGACGTCTGCGATCCGCTGCCATAGTCATGATTGGGGCTGAGTAACATTCTCACCACTAACGTTGTACGCATACACAAATACCCGAAAAATTGGCCGGTAGGATGTTAAGAAATATTTAATATTTTTTGCTTAGTATCCCTGTGGACAAACCTTTGTATATATATAACCTTTGTATATATATTCACAAATATATCCGCCGAGACAGCAACCGACCCAATAGCAGTCAGCCAACCATGTCGAAACCGTGAAGGTAGGCACATTTTCTTAGCAAGAGTGGCACAGCATAGGGTTAGACACGTCATGCTGAAGCAGCACATCTGAAATTATAACATTCTGGGCGATTCCCATAAAACATACAAAAACGAAGCTCTAAAGCTTCGTAACGACCTGAGCGAAAAGGTGTTTCATAAAAGGAGGAGGAGGAGGAAAGAGAAAAGGCAGACAGGTCAACCAGACGCGAGTCCGGTTTGCTACCCATGTATGAGAAAGGGGATTAAGGGATAAAAATAGAGAGGGAGGGAAGGAGAGAGAAGGAGGGGCTAGCAGTGCGAACACGTCCGGCTGCCTATCCCGTGTCTGCGGTCGCTCATTGAGGCCAGTCGATTTCATAAATTGAAGTAACGCCCACGTTGCTTTGTAAGCCTGAGAAGCATGGGGCCATGGTATAAGGGTCTTTGCTAAAAAAATGGTCGGAGATTTAGCCCGCTTAACACTGTCCGATGACTCTCGCGTTCGGCTTTATGACGATGACAAAAACAACATACGTGTTCGAATGCCTCTTCAGAGTTGCACGATTCACACAGTCCCTTTGGAGAGAAACGTTTTATTGCAACGTCTTATTGTACCAATAAGAAACGAGCAGGGTTTGGTAAAGGACCATCCCAACCAGAGGCGGCGCACTAAGTCGCGGCAGTTCGACAAAGTTGGGATTGCACTTGCAGCTTCAATGACGGGCCCAGTCTGTGTAGGCGACAGTTCGAAATGCTCGGGGTGTTCCTGAATATATGCGTCTTCGATTAAGCAAGCAAACGATGATCTGTTTAGGGAACTGTCTGGGTTTATTAATGGGCTGACCGGGTGGCATCATCAGCAAGGTCGTTACAAACGATGTCACATTGACCCAGCAGCCATTGGAAGTTATCATGTTTGTTCCAACGGGCTTAAAATCGTCTTATCTCAGATACCAATTGCTCATGAGTTCTGCCTTGTAATACTGACTGTAAACTATGAAGGGCTACTGTGAATGTCCGCACTCATAACACTTTAATCTCAAGACAAGTGATGAATATACGTCAAAAAGCGCATCTCTGCCGGGCATGCTGTTTTTCTAGCGAAGCTGTATATGGCTAGCCGACTCGTCCATCTGTCGCCTGTACGCAGAAACTATCATCATCAGCAATGGCTCGAAGAGACGTCGTCTTCTTCCACAGCTGGCTCCGTTGCCATTGCGACAACGGCATTGCGACAACGGCGGAATTCGGGCATAACGTCTGTGATGTCGTTCTGTCCGTCGCAGCCGAACGTGTGTGTAACCTCATTAAGAAAGACAAAGACGCAACCAATAACTGAGAAAAACTGAAATGTACCGTCGGTATTAACCCAGTGATAAGCACCGAAACCGCATGTTTCAGCGTCGCTGATCAACCATCTGTACGGAGTGCTTGGGCGGGGATTTTTTATTATTGTTCTATATATTTTTTTACTTTTGTTTTTATTTATTTATTTATTTATTTATTTATTTATTTATTTATTTATTTATTTATTTATTTATTTATTTATTTATTTATTTATTTATTTATTTATTTATTTATTTATTTATTTATTTATTGAATGAGCCAAGTGCTGATTGCCACTACACCTCACTTGCAATTGTTTCGATACCAGACTCGGAATATAGAAGAAGAAATAAACTTTATTGAAAAAGTCGGCACTTTGATTTTAGTGGCCTCAGGTGTCGGCTCGAAGTCCTTGGGCTCGAGCGGCATCTTCGGCTTGCCGGACGGCGCAGAGCTGGTCTTCCAGCTCCGAACTTTTCAGGGCCGCCTCCCAGCGGCGGCGACGCTGACGGAGAAGGTCCCGGGTGGCCCTAGCAGCCGGGGCAACGGCGGGAATGAGCGAGCTCGAGGCTTCCTTTAATCTAGCAACGCCTGCCGTTATGGGCGCGTCGCGAACGGCGGCGGTTTCAGTACCAGTTGTTGCCGGCACATTCCCAGAGCATGTGTCGCAGCGTTTCTCTTTGTCCGCACGCTTTACACGCACCAGTCGGGTATAAGCTCGGGTAACAGTCGCGTAAGACTGTCGGACTAGGGTAACTATGTGTTTGTAGCAAGCCTAAGTTTACGGCCTCTTTCCAGTTTAATTTAACGTGTGATGGCGGGAATTTGCGTCTTTCAAGTGTGTAGTGTTGGGTAAGGTCTTTGAACGTGGTCAGGCGATCGTCCCACAACCATTGTGATTGTTGTTGTTGCAGTGTCTCGGTCGTAGTGTCTCGATCCGGCAGATCCGACGGCCCGCACTCCGGGGCGGAGGCGGCGGCCACGCAATCTGACATGGCTCGGCAAGTGAGACGTCGAGCCGCGACGTGGGCCGCCTCGTTGCCCGCGAGCGGGACGTCGGTGTGTGCCGGGGTCCAGAGGAGGAAGACCGTAGAATTTTGTGGTTGCGAGGGTGACGTCGAGTCCCCGTCCTCACAGATTTGGAGTATGCGGGCCGCTTCCCGCCAGACGCGGCCGTCTGGCGGGAAGCTTCGGACTGCCGCTAAGCTTCGGACTGCCGCTAAGCTTCCGACTGCCGCCTGCGAGTCGCTGATCACGATCGCAGCGTTCGGCACCGTGGCGAGTGCTAAGGCTATCGCGGCTTCTTCTGCCGCCTCCGTGTGTCCCGTGGTCACTGTGGCACTCGCGAGGCATTTGCCCGTGCTGTCTACAACCGCGATCGCGTGTGCGCTTCTTCCTTTGTCATATCGCGCTGCGTCTACGTACACCACCTCGTTACTCTTACCAAACTTTTTTTTGAAGGTCGCTAGCTCGTTTGTTGCAACGCCTGACGTCATGCGTCGGATGCATGTTCTGGCGAAGCGGCGGGACGATCACGCGGTCGCGGACTTTCGTATCAGCCTTTCGTATCATGCAATCGATTTTCTTTTTTTCCGACCCTATCCTCTTGAGGTAGGGGGCGGCGTACGTTAGCTTTTTTTTTTTTTTTTTTTTTTTTTTACACTGATGGAACGGCTTGAGCCAAAGGCGATTTCAGCAACATCTGGGCAACATTATTTTTTCAGTCGAGTGGATGTGCATATGGAGGGGCTAATACGAAGGGCACGTATATTTTCAGCCATACCATGCTGGGAGAAGCAACACGGACAACTATCAAATCTGTAGAGCTAATGGACGATACTAAGGCGGCGGATATAAGGTCAAAGCAAATGTGCGAGTCGCCGTGCATTACAAGAATACAATTGATACTGTGTTGCTCGGTGAAAAGCGGCAAGTCAAAGTTCGCGGTGATTCTCTGCAGGAAAGAGCGAGGGAGGTATTATGTAACATGTTCACAGCGCTAGAGAGGATGAAACACAAACCCAACGTGCGCACTTCATGTTTGCGTTTCGTACTCTCTAGCACTGTAAGTATGTTTCACAACACCAGTAACCAACGCAACTTACCCCGCGTGCAGCAATAGTGGCGAATGAGTTGTTAGATTGTAGAAAGGATTAAAGGTCTTCCGGATAGGCCGAGTGGCATGGCTGCTACCAAGTGCAGGGGTAAAGGACGACCGGGCGAAATGGAGGTGGTGAAAATGATTATGATAAATACTAACTGTGACAGGCATGTTCAAACCAGGAAGTAGGTAATGTAGTGCTTTAAGCAAATGCTTGGTTATGGCTAAAAAAACTTTTACGACCATGGAAAAAATATGTTTCCCGAAAATTTCCCTTTTGACATTTCGACACGCAGATGGTTAGACAAGCTTTTCTTTGTTCGTTGCTGCTCCGAGCTTGCGTCAACACCGTCGCAACAAGTTTACTTTCTTTTTTGGAGATCAAAGATCAAGCGATGCTTTGTTGAAATTCTCATCTCCACCTCGGGGCTATATTTCTCACGACGACCCAACCCACGTACGACATTGCGTACGTTCCTCGTTTCGGTAATGAAGTCGATTGTGCGGTCGCTGGCTTAAATTTGTGAGCGCGCAACGCTTCATGATGTTGCCAGGCCAGTCGCAAGAGAGGCAGTTGCATGCGATGTTGGCCCCCGAGGTAAGCGGGGTAATCACACGAAACTTAAGTGGCTGCGATGGTTTCTCGGCAGATACTGTCATCCTAAGTTGAAATGCGAGCTTCGGCACACGTGCCTGCATCGCTTACCGCCGGCATCGAAAGTTTACGTACTGCGGTCCAGGAGAAGAGCGTTCACCAGTAGTCACCGGTAGTCACATGTGACTACCCGTGTAGAAGACACCCGTAGTCACATATACAAAGAACAAACACCGCTTAGCAAGCTGGCGCACCATCAGAATAGGCAACAATAAAAATAGGGCACTGTGCGTCGCAAGATGCGCGTAGGGTGTTGTGTTCGTTGAAGGAGCTAAGTGCAGCGTACTCCACTTTAAAGGGGTACAAGTGAGGCAATGGACAATCTCGAATAGTGAATTTTAGAATAGAATTGGAATCGAATACCAAAGACTATTGGCCTTTCATTTTAAATTTCTAATATTCACGACAGTCTATCCTAAAGAAGGAAGTTCTGGAAGAACCACATAAGTTCTATCTTCTATCTATGGTTCTTTCTATCTTAACATAAAATGAATACATATGTTGCAATACCACGCTACTGAATTATCGTCTATGGAGCGACTACTGCTAGTCAGAAACGAATGCCTTAGTACCCCCAAGTCGGATTTATTCCAACATTACTGTGTAATAATAGTTAGCGTTTCCAAAGTATTCTAGTGAAGCTATGCGCATTGTTTTAGTAAACTGTTGCTGCTGAAAGTTCTACGAGGGAACTAAAGAGATAGTTTTGCCTTACACATCTTTTTTTTCTTCTTTTTTTCGGAGCTTTTCCTTGCACCTAGTCAACATCTCCACTGATTTCAAAAGTGCGTGCTTTTTGGTCATTTGTTTACCAAGCCAATGCAGCGTGTAAATGTGAACAGTCTCTCCATCCACGGCCCTGAGAGAAAAACTGTTAAAAACAACAAAGACAATCGAATGAATCGTTCTCGCATAGATTACCGCTTTGTTTTCTTTGTTCTTAGAACAGGCACAGTCTGGACGCCTGGGGAGCGAGAGTTAGCTTTCAACAAGGCAGAAGGGGTGAAGTTAGCACTTGCGACGAAATAGCCACACCAACAAAACCTGAACATTAAACCAAGCCCTTCCCTTCACCCCTGAGTTAGATTCTCAGTTTTTTTTTTTTTTATTTGCTTTCTACGCACATCAACTCTTGACAGGATAGAAGAGACATATTTAAACGTCCACCCAGAAAATGCCGCGGAGAAAGGCAATTGGCGAGTGTCGTAAATATCTAGGCCATCTGCAGTCTGCAGAATACTTTTCTGTGTGCTACGACGACGTGGTTCCACTTCGGGCGTGACTACAGTGCTCGTGACGAAGTGCAGTTACTCTGTTGGCATATGGCGTGACATAGTGCAGTGAGCAATGGCTGCAAGACACTCTGTTTTCCTTTTTTTTTCACATTAAAGCGCCCGCTGTATGATTTCGTATGACTTACTTTGCTCTCCCTTAGCGCAAAACGAGTCATAATCGCCGTGAGTTATAAGAAGCGCAAGAGCCGTCGTCCATTCGTTTCCCTTACCACACAGCTTTTTTTTTTCCAAGTGCCCACGAGCCGGTGCTAGATGTTTCCAACTAGGCGCTGTTTTATTGCTAGAGAGAGAGCAATTCGGTGGCAAAGGCAGGAACGTTAACTGGCAGAGCTTTTGGTTGGCTACCCTGCATTGGAGGAAGGGTAAAGAGAAAAGAAGACTGAAAGAATAGCGGAGAGTTAAAGCAAAAGCACGAAATAATATTACAGAAAAATTGGGTGGCAAAGGCAGAGAGGTTAACCGGAAGAGCTTCTGGTTGGCTACCCTGTACTGTAGGAAGGGTAAAGGGGGAAAAAGACGGAAAAATAGCGGAGAGAGATAGCAAAATCGCGAAAAAATGTTAGAAGAGGTGGAAAACATCCGTGAAAACTATAGTCTCTCGAAGAGGCCACTCGAACCGGAAAAGTTGGAGGGCGTTTAAGCTTCGCCTTTAAGAGTGGAACGCCATAGCATTTAAAGATCCCTGATTGCTTCTCACGCTTCCCGGCAACTGCAGCTTATGCAACCGTTATACTTTCCGGGAAACGTTGGCGACGAACGCTATCGATGAAGGCGAGCTTTCTGGAAGAAACGCGGCCTCTTGCATTGGCCAATCCCGGAAGTCGTGCACAGCCGCACCAAGAAAATTACATAATTTTCAGGTTTCTGTTATTGTACCGCACTTTTCATATTTCAGTATCAGAAGATGTAACATTAAAGGCATGTGCTGACGGTGTTTTGTTTCATGACAATTGTTTGTGGGCTGTCATCCTCAAATTCCGAGGAATAGCTGTGTCAAGAATGTAGGGCAAGGTATGAGCAACGTTAGTGATAGAATGGTTTGGGAATATACCCCGCATGTCATCATCATCATCAGTCTATATTTATGTCCACTGCAGGACGAAGCCTCTCTACGATCTCCAATTACCCCTGTCTTGTGCTAGCTGATTCCGACTTCCACCTAGTAATTTCCTAACTTCATCACCCCACCTTGTTTTCTGCCATCCTCGACTGCGCTTCCCTTCTCTTAGTATCCATTCTGTAAGTCTCATGAACCACCGGTTATCCGTCCTACGCATTACATGGCCTGCCCAGCTCCATTTTTTTCTCTTAATGTGCATTAGAATATCGGCTATCCCCGTTTGCTCTCTGGTCCACACCGCACTCTTCCTGTCTCTTAACGTTAGGCCTAACATTTTTGTTCCATCGCTCTTTGCGCGGTCCTTAACTTGTTCTCGAGCTTCTTTGTTAACCTACAAGTTTCGGCCCCATATGTTATCACCGGTAGAATGTAACGATTGTACACTTGTCTTTTCAACGACAGCGGTAAGCTCCCAGTCAGGATTCAACAATGTCTGCCGTATGCACTCCAATCCAATTTTATTCTTCTGTAAATTTCCTTCTCATAATCAGGGTCCCCTGTAAGTAATTGACCTAGATAAACGTACTCCTTTACAGACACTAGATGCTGACTGGCGATTCTGAATTATTGTTCCCTTGCCAGGCTATTGAACATTATGTTTGTCTTCTGCATATTTATCTTCAACCCCACTTTTACACTTTCACGGTTAAGGTCCTCAATCTTTTGTTGTAATTTGTCCCTATTATTGCTGAATAGGACAGTGTCATCTGCAAACCGGAGGTCGCTGAGACATTCGCCGTTGATCCTCACTCCTAAGTCTTTCCAGTCTAAGAACTTGAATACTTCTAAGCATGCAGTGAATTGCATTGGAGAGATTGTGTCACCTTGCTTGATAGGTAGCTTTCTACTTTTGAAGCGAAATCTTCATTACGCTACCTCGGGCAGCCGTCGACGACTCATCAGTTTTCACCTTGAGAGCTAGAGGTCAAAGCACAAGAGAGCATTAAGGCGCGTTTATTGTCCGGCGCGCGCGCGCGCGTGTGTGTGTGTGTGTGTGTGTGTGTGTGTGTGTGTGTGTGTGTGTGTGTGTGTGTGTGTGTGTGTGTGTGTGTGTGTGTGTGTGTGTGTGTGTGTGTGTGTGTGTGTGTGTGTGTGTGTGTGCGCGCGCGCATGCGCGCGCGCGCGGGCGGGCGGGCGCGCGGGCGGGCGGGCGCGCGGGCGGGCGGGCGCGCGGGCGGGCGGGCGGGCGGGCGGGCGGGCGGGCGGGCGTCATCACTCATCAGAAGCCGGGTGCGTCGAAGCGCATTGGCCGCGCGTTCGGTTACGTTGGCGGCGTCAGTACGTCGAACCATCGGTCGAACTATAGCCACTGTAGTTCTCGCCAACGTGACATAACGTGTACGTGCGTTCACGCTACGTCGGACTATATTTAGGCCTTTACGGAGCCCTCAATGGCCGTTACCCGAGTAGAGTTGGGCCCGGCTGCGAGTTGCAACCAAGTCACACTACTTTACTGATCACCGCAGTGTCTTCATAGGCATAAAAAATTATGAATAAACACTGCATTCATTGCAAACGTGTTTGTATATCATTGCGAAACCTCACCTCGGCGACAGCTTCATTGCCTAACCAGGGCAATGAAGCTTTCGCTATCAACCAGGGTTAACCAAAAAGCTAAATCACACCAATTTTTCTAGTGGAGAACAAATGTACATATAGCTGTGGAATCTTTGTACATATTTCCGAAGATATTCACGTATGCCTCCAGTACTCCTTGATTACGCAATGCCTGTATGACTGCTGGTATCTCTACTGAATCAAATGTCTTTTCATAATCTATGAAAGCCATATAGAGAGGTGTATTGTACTCCGCAGATTTCTCAATTACCCGATTGATGACATGGATGTGATCAATTGTAGAATATCCCTTCCTGAAGCCAGCCTGTTCTCTGGGTTTATTGAAGTCAAGTGTTGCCCTGATTTTATTGGAAATTATCTTGGTGAATATTTTATACTGTCACGTAGTAGTGACGCTGAAGTAAACAGTCGTAAAACTGCGTATGACGAAACTAATTCTTTATTGGGCGAACCTGTGCCCACAAAAGCAAGCTACACTCGAAGCACAACGAAAGCGGCGAACACAGTCGGCGGTCGTCGAAATCTGATCAGCGGCAAAACGCGTCGGCTTTTATACCTGAGTCATCGAAGGTTCCAGAATAATCCCTGGTACGCGCGTGTCTTCCAGAAAGTTCTAGACAATTCGCGTCGCTCATACAATCAGATAACATAAGTGTCGGTGAAAACAGGCAACGGAAAGAAGCATCGATAACGTTCCAGAAACTTCCGATACAGGCGCGTCCTGCGCCGAGCGATAACCTTTAACATTTGTTAGCCGGTGGAAAGTGGCCATCGGCGAAAGATAAACATGTATACGTGTCAATACCCTCCCCTTAAAAATCATCGTCCCGATGCTACAAACAAACGCGAAAACAAAACCATGCGTAAAAAAATAACAAAGCAACAAAGTACCTAACGTCGTCAGCGGGCGTAGAAAGGTTTAAGACGCACCACACGGATGACTTCAGGTCGTGCCCGGCGCCGCTGTGATTGCGAAATGCCGTCTGGCACGACCTCATAGTCCAGTGCGCCAATACGTCGGATTATCTTATATGGTCCGAAATAGCAACGCAACAGTTTCTCGCTAAGTCCTCGCCGGCGTATCGGAGTCCAGACCCAAACACGGTCTCCGGGCTGGTACTCGACGTCGCGTCGTCGAAGATTGTAGTGTCGGCTGTCGGTTCTCTGCTGGTTCTTGATGCGCAGGCGGGCGAGCTGTCGACCTTCTTCGGCACGCTGCAAATAGGTGGCAACGTCGAGATTTTCTTCGTCGGAGACATCCGGTATAGCATGGCGTCAAGCGTCGTTGCCGGTTTCCTTCCGTAGACCAGGTTGAACAGCGCCATGTGCGTCGTTTCTTGCATGGCCGTGTTGTATGCGAAGGTCACGTACGGAAGGATGGCATCCCACGTCTTGTGTTCGACGTCGACGTACATTGCCAGCATGTCGGCGATGGTCTTATTTAGGCGCTCGGTGAGGCCATTCGTCTGCGGGTAATAGGCGGTGGTCCGGCGATGACTTGTCTGGCTGTAGCGCAGGATGGCTTGAGTTAGTTCAGCCGTGAAGGCCGTACCTCTGTCGGTGATGAGGACTTCTGGGGCACCGTGACGCAGGAGGATGTTCTCAACGAAGAATCGGGCTACCTCGGCGGCACTGCCTTTGGGCAAGGCTTTTGTTTCGGCGTAGCGGGTGAGGTAGTCCGTAGCTACGACGATCCATTTATTGCCGGACGTCGACGTCGGAAAAGGCCCCAGTAAGTACATCCCGATCTGCTGGAACGGTCGGCGAGGTGGCTCGATCGGCTGTAGAAGACCGGCTGGCCTTGTCGGCGGTGTTTTGCGTCGCTGACAGTCTCGGCATGTCCTTACGTAATGGGCGACGTCGGCAGAGAGGCGAGGCCAGTAGTATTTTTCTTGTATCCTCGCGAGAGTGCGTGAAAAACCGAGATGCCCAGCCGTTGGGTCGTCATGGAGAGCTTGCAGAACCTCTGGACGCAATGCTGAGGGTACCACGAGGAGGTAGTTGGCTCGGAGAGGCGAGAAGTTCTTCTTTAGGAGAATGTCGTTTTGCAAGAAGAACGGCGCCAATCCTCGCCTGAACGCCTTCGGCACAATGACGGTCTTGCCTTCCAGGTAGTCTACAAGGCTCCTTAGTTCCGGGTCGGCTCGTTGTTCGGCGAATTCGTCGGCACTGATGGGTCCCAAGAAAATGTCGTCATCCTGGTCGTCTTGTGGCGGCGGTTCGACGGGGGCGCGAGACAAACAATCGGCGTCAGAGTGATTTCGCCCGGACTTGTAAACGACAGTGATATCGAATGCTTGAAGTCTCAGGCTCCAGCGTGTGAGGCGGCCTGAAGGATCCTTCAAGTTAGCTAGCCAACACAAGGCGTGGTGGTCGCTCACGACTTTAAAGGGCCTGCCATAAAGGTAGGGGCGAAACTTTGATGTAGCCCAGATGATGGCGAGGCACTCCTTTTCTGTTGTGAAATAATTTGCTTCCGCCTTCGATAGCGACCGGCTAGCGTAACTTACAACCCTTTCTAGTCCGTCAGTCCTCTGCACAAGCACGGCGCCGAGTCCTACGCTGCTTGCGTCGGTGTGGACTTCGGTATCGGCGTTTTCGTCGAAATGCGCAAGTATTGGCGGCGATTGCAGGCGTCGCTTCAGTTCTTCGAATGCTTCGATTTGCGGCGTCTCCCACTTGAACTCGACGTCGGCCTTCGTGAGATACGTCAGTGGCTCAGCGATTCGTGAAAAATTCTTGACGAAGCGCCTGTAATAGGCGCACAGTCCAAGAAATCTACGCACTGCCTTCTTGTCAGTGGGCGGAGGAAAGTTGGAGATGGCCGCAGTTTTCTGAGGGTCGGGGCGCACTCCAGACTTGTTGATGACGTTGCCCAAAAACAAGAGCTCCTCATAATGCGAAGCGGCACTTTTCGGGCTTTAACGTGAGTCCAGAGGTTTTGATTGCTCGAAGAACTGTTTCAAGGCGCCGCAGGTGTTCTTCGAAGCTTGAGGCAAACACAACGACGTCGTCCAAATAGTCGAGGCAAGTCTGCCACTTCAAGCCTGCCAGTACTGTATCCATCACGCGTTGGAAAGTCGCAGGTGCCGAGCAAAGACCAAACGGCATGACCTTGAACTCGAACAGTCCGTCTGGTGTAATAAAGGCAGTCTTCTCCCGGTCCCTCTCGTCGACTTCGATTTGCCAGTAGCCGGTTTTGAGGTCCATCGACGAAAAATAATTTGCGTTGTAGAGTCGATCCAAGGCGTCGTCAATCCGTGGGAGGGGGTATACGTCCTTCTTCGTGATCTTGTTGAGGCGACTATAAACGACGCAGAAACGTAGGGTTCCATCCTTCTTCTTCACTAACACCACGGGGGACGCCCACGGACTCTTGGACGGCTGGATGATGTCGTCGCGTAGCATTTCGTCGACTTGTTGCATTATGGCCTCGCGTTCGCGTGCCGAAACTCGGTACGGGCTCTGACGGAGTGGACGGACATATTCGTCGGTTATAATGCGGTGCTTGGCTACAGGGGTTTGTCGAACTTTTGACGACGACGAGAAGCAGTCCTTGTATTGCAGGAGCAGAGCTTTTAGCTGTTCTTTCTTATGATTGGGAAGGTTCTGATTCACGTCGAAAGTTGGTTCAGGTACTACAGTCGTCGTTGAAGGTGCACTAGAATCCGTGAAGGCGAAAGCACTGCTGGCTTGTACTATTTCGTCGATGTAGGCGACCACGGTGCCTTTGTTAATGTGCTTGTATTCGTGGCTGAAGTTCGTGAGCATCACTCTTGCTTTCCCTGCACGTAGCTCAGCTATGCCTCTAGCGACGTAAATTTCACGGTCGAGCAGTAAGTGATGATCGCCCTCGATGACGCCCTCCATGTCTGCAGACACTTCGGTACCGACGGAAATCATTACGCTTGAGCGAGGCGGAACGGTGACTTGTTCTTCAAGCACATTCAAGGCATGGTAACTGATGCTTGTATCCGGCGGTATCGCTTTGTGTGTTGAAAGCGTTATCGACTTGGACCTTAAGTCGATGACTGCACCATGTTGGTGTAGAAAGTCCATGCCTAGGATGACGTCCCTGGAGCAGTGCTGCAGGATTACGAAGCTCGCCGGGTAAGTGCGGTTGTTTACCGTGACTCGCGCTGTGCAGATTCCAGCCGGCGTTATTAGGGGGCCTCCCGCTGTCCGTATATCGGGTCCTTGCCAGGCCGTCTTCACCTTCTTTAACTTGGCGGCGAAAGCGCCACTGAAAACTGAATAGTCGGCGCCAGTGTCGACGAGAGCGGTGACGTTATGACCATCGATGAGCACGTCTAGATCGGTAGACCGGCGTCTGGCGTTGCGGTTAATTCGTGGCGTCGGATCACGGCTGCGTCGGCTTGCTCTGCTGCTGCTACGTCGCGTCGGAAGGTCTTCGTTCGGCGGCGATGTGTTGTCAAGGCTGTTGCTAGGCGGCGTGCTGATATCTCGTCGTGATGATTCGCGAATCGTCGTCGTCGTCGGCGGCGGAGGATCTTCGGCATTGCGTCGTACAGCAACCGCACCTCCATCGGTTGCTGCTTTTAGTTTCCCGGGTATGGGCTGGGAGATCGGCCCCGGGTGGGACCGTTGTACTGACGCCGATGCGGCAAGATGTAGCGGCCTGGTGACGGCGAGCGTGAGGATCGTCATGGTTGCCACTGGGCTCCGGCGAGGTAGTCGGCGATGTCGCGCGGTCGTTCACCTCGATCGGGACGCGGCGCGTTGACGGGAAACCCTCGTAGGCCCATCTCGCGGTATGGGCATCGGCGGTAGACATGGCCGGCTTCCCCGCAGTGATAGCAGAGCGGGCGGTGGTCGGGGGCGCGCCAAATGTCCGTCTTCCTCTGGTAGCTGTGCTGGGCGACGGGCGGGCGTGCTGGCGGCGGTGGCGGTGGACGACGGAACTGCGGCGTTACGGGGCCCTGGCGCGAGCGCGCAGGGGGGCCTTGATGACGGGTGACGGCGCCGTAGGTCAGCGCTTCCGGCTGGGGTTGCGGCGATTGTGGCTGCACATCGGGAACTCCAAGTGAGCGCTGAACTTCGTCTTTGATGATGTCGGCGATAGATGCCACGTGAGGCTGCGACCTGGGAAAGAGTTTATGCAGCTCCTCGCGAACGACCGCTCTGATGGTCTCGCGCAGGTCGTCGGCGCCTAGCGCTTGAGCTTCGGCGTAGTTGGTCAGGGCACGGCGGTTGTATTGCCTGACACGCATTTCAAGCGTCTTCTCGATCGTTGTAGCCTCGGAAAGAAATTCGGCGACAGTCTTGGGTGGGTTGCGCATCAATCCAGTGAATAGATGCTCTTTGACGCCCCGCATCAAGAACCGAACTTTCTTTTCCTCAGACATATCGGGGTCGGCGTAGCGGAAGAGGCGAGTCATCTCGTCGGTGAAGATCGCGATGCTCTCGTTCGGCAATTGAACTCTGGTTTCTAGGAGAACTTCAGCCCTTTCCTTTCGTATGACACTCGTGAAGGTCCTCACGAAGTTCTCATGAAATAGGTCCCAAGTCACCAGGGTGGTCTCTCTGTTCTCAAACCAGGAGCGAGCAGCGTCATCCAACGAAAAATAGACATGGCGCAGCTTGTCGTCGTCGCTCCATTTGTTGAACGTCGCGGTCCTCTCGTATGTCTCCAGCCAGGTTTCAGGGTCTTCAGCCGATGATCCACGGAAGGTCGGTGGCTCCCGAGGTTGTTGCCGCAAGATGGGGGACGCTGTGGCTGCCATTGGGATCGTTGACTTGGCCTTGATCGCTGTGGTCTTCTCGGGAAGAAGTCCGTACTCTGGTGGAAGTCCTTGCTGCCTACGCCTCGCTCGCTGGTCCTTGGCGACGTTGGCGTTGTCCTCCGGTTTCGGGCTTGGGTCGCGGCTTTGCGGGGGCGTTCGCTGCATGAACGCACTAGCACCTCCACCAGATGTCACGTAGTAGTGACGCTGAAGTAAACAGTCGTAAAACTGCGTATGACGAAACTAATTCTTTATTGGGCGAACCTGTGCCCACAAAAGCAAGCTACACTCGAAGCACAACGAAAGCGGCGAACACAGTCGGCGGTCGTCGAAATCTGATCAGCGGCAAAAGGCGTCGGCTTTTATACCTGAGTCATCGAAGGTTCCAGAATAATCCCTGGTACGCGCGTGTCTTCCAGAAAGTTCTAGACAATTCGCGTCGCTCATACAATCAGATAACATAAGCGTCGGTGAAAACAGGCAACGGAAAGAAGCATCGATAACGTTCCAGAAACTTCCGACACAGGCGCGTCCTGCGCCGAGCGATAACGTTATTAACATTTGTTAGCCGGTGGAAAGTGGCCATCGGCGAAAGATAAACATGTATACGTGTCAATACCGTAGTGCAAGCAAGCTAATGGGCCTATAATTTTTCAGTTCTCTAATGTCTCCCTTCTTATGGATTAGTATAATGTTGGCATTCTTACAGTTCTCTGATACACTTGAAGTCGTGAGGCATTGCGTATAAAGGGCCGCAAGCTTTTCAAGCATGATATCTCCTCCGTCTTTTATTAAATCGACTGGTATTCCATCTTCTCCAGCAGCTTTTCTCCGAGTCATGTCTTACAAGGCCCTTCTAACTACATCACAAGTTATAGAATGAACCTCTGTATCCTGGTCATCACTACTTCGAATGAAAGTCGCTTGGCTGCTCTTGGTACTGGACAGGTCAGTATAGAACTCTTCCGCTGTTTTCACTATGTCATCGAAATTTCTTATGATATTGTTCTGCTTATCTTTCAGTGGATACACCTTGCCTTGTTCTATGCCAAGTTTTCTTCTCACTGACTTCATGCTGCGTCCGTACGGCTTCCTCAATCTTTCCCACGTTATAATTTCGAATATCCCTTACTTTCTGATGCCTTCAGGTAGCATATGTGATTTTATGGACCAGTTGCCTTCACCCCCCCTAAAAAAAGATACTCGTGACGCTTGCGCCAGAAAGGGTGTTCCACATCCGCCACCTAGGTTTGTGAGTGGTGGTACTGGCTAACACTCCCAGTGTTAGTTGTAGTAGTAAAACATAAATTCTCCAGAAAGCTGATGGGAAAACGGCGCCGCGGTAGCTCAATGGTAGAGCATCGCACGCGTAATGCGAAGACGTGGGATCGTTCCCTGCCTGCGGCAAGTTGTTTTTTCACACATTTTCATTTCCATTATTTTTATGAATGCTTTAATTCAATTAGTAAGTACAAGTAATTTCCCCTATGTTGTCCTTGGTGTCATTGTTTAATTGTTGGCTTCTTATGATATATATATATATATATATATATATATATAGAGAGAGAGAGAGAGAGAAACTGCTCCTTGCCCACCGATTGAGCGAACGCGCCCTCGGCTGCCTGCTAGCTGTCCAATGTGCCAGGCTTCCCATCTCCAAGTGAGTTCCCCGCAATTGGTACACCGATCGTACAGGAACAACTACCAGCGTCATTTTCGCCGAGAACTAAGCTTTCAACGCACCAATCGGACAACTACCCGAACTTTCTACGTCCCACGGACCGGGCCCCGATAAAGCAGCCAGCGTATTCCGCGACCCTCTCGCGCAACACTAAGCCTTCAACCAGCCCACCAGCAAATGAACAAGACTGTGGACCCAGCCAGTCTCCAGGGCGACAAATAGACGACGGAACCCCAGCAACAAGACTGCGACCTAGACCACAATCGGCAACCCAGAACACCGTTCAGACCAATTCCCGGAAGGCTAGGCGAAAGGGAAACAACCCTAGAAACTGACTAGGTGAGCCTTGCGCCCATAAGGCGAACACTGGTAGTGCCTCTGCAGCTTTTTTGAAGCTTTGGAAAGTGGTGGAAAAGCGGATCCGAAACGAACTACATGTATCCACTCTTAGTTCATACTTAGCAGCTCACGTTCCACCTAGGGGACTGAGCTTTCAGTAAAAGCGGCCACCAGTCAAATGTCCGATAAGAATACTGCTCAATGGCATGAAACCCTTAGAACAACCTTTTTAGATCTTACCCGTATTAATCACAATCATTATCAGCACGCTTTTAAGGACTCGCTAGATACGGACCGACAATTATGCGCCAGTGGTAACTTAAGCACGCATGAAATCGCCGAGTTAGAAGCTTATAAATTAAAAAAGCTAAGTGATATTCACCAAAAAAGTGTAAAATGTTGCTCCATGATGGCGTGGACCCCTCGTTGTTTTCAAGGCAGGCATTAACCGTGGTCCCGATAAAATCCTTTCCTAGGCTAGAGCACAGCCCGCCGACTCTTTCTAGCGTGGTTAACCTCTCCCATGAAGTTCATCCCAAACTGGGGATGAACTTCGAATTTTATCACGGGGCCTAACTTTTTGTCCGGAAACTAGCGGATATGACGACTTTCAATTGGCTAAAGATTTGGACAACTTTGCACGCAACATGCGCCTACAGGAATATTTCCACGACCGCCCATCCACTTCTGACACGCCACCAGTTATGCCTTCTAGCAACCGTTGGGCCCCTCCGGCCCAGCGTAATAAATGCCTAGACATGTATATTGCCGCCGTCCAACGTGATATCCTTAACGCTTATGAAAACCAAAATTCATTTAAGCCAAATATTTCATTAGAAGAAAGGAAAGCTATCACGTCATTGGTTAAACGCAGTGATATTGTGATAAAACCATCGGACAAAGGTGGTGCCGTGGTAACCATGAGCAAAACGGACTATATGAGCGAAGCCCAGAGACAACTGAATGATCAGACTTTCTATAAGCATCTAGACGGTGATCCTACCACAAATTTTAAAGCAATAGTCCAAGATACCAATAAAGGTCTCGTAAAAGCGAAGCAATTAAGCAATAACGCAGTAGGTTCACTCGTCACACTCAGTCCCATCCCGGGCAGGTTCTACTTGCTGCCTAAAATACACAAATAAAGCTGTCCCGGACGCCCTATTGTTTCGGGCATTGGCATGGTCACGGAGCAACTTTCGCGCTACGTTTATGTAATAATCAGCAGCCTTCCATTTACCTTCTCATCTTATCTTAAAGATACGGACCATTTTTGTTGGACATCGACAGCCTCCTTATACCAGAGAAATCCCTGCTCGTTACATTAGATGTGGTTTAACTCTGTAGCATCGCCCATAATGATGGCATTCAGGCAGTTGTTCATGCCTTTGACACATCGTCTGATGATCAAAAAACCATTGGTAGTGACATACTGCCTACATTATTGAAATTAATTTTACAGCGCAATAATTTTGTATTTGACGGTTCGCACTACCTTCAAATAAGCGGCTCATCAATGGCACTCGCATTGGACCTAATTATGCTAGCATTTTTATGGCTGTTCTGGATGTTCTGGATTCTTCGCAAGCGCGAACTAAAAGCTCTTTATTATACGCGGTTTATAGATGTCATTTTTCTGATCTGGCCTCATCGTGAAAATCAACTATTATCGTTTATAGCCGATTTCAATACCGCCCACCCATCCATTTCTTCTTAGCATGAATACTCTCGTTCTACGATTAACTTTCTGGACGTTACAGTTTCCCTATCCAACGACAAACTAACCACTAAACTTTACAGAAAACCAATGGACAGGCATCGTTATCTTAACTTTAAAAGTTCTCACGTAAAACACTGGAAAACCAGTGTATCATATAGTCAGGCGCTCCGCTTTAAAAGCTTAGCTCGGAACAGTCGGACTTTTATGAAAACTGTGAACAACTTCGCAATGCTTTAATCCACCAGGAATACCCACCTCATATTGTGGATGATGCCATTAAAAGGGCTGATGCGCTGAATCGGAAGGATTTGTTCCGCGCAAAAAAGCAATCGTCCATTCAGACACAAAGTACCCTCGTTCTAACCCACTCAGCATCGGTTCCAAATGTCTCGTCAATCCTTAAAAAACATTTCAATATACTAGCACAGAGTGATCACCTTAAAGTTATCTTTCCAGAACCCCCACGGGTAGTCTTCATACAGTCTAGTAATCTGCATGACATCTTAACGTCATCTAAAACGAGGATTCCTGAGACTGCGGGTTGCCAACCTTGCAAGAAAACACGGTGCAACGTTTGTGCACACATGACGACATCATGTATTGCCAAAAGCACTACCTCCGATTTGCACATGAAAATTAAAGGCAATTTTACGTGTGACACTAACAACTGTATCTATTTGCTCGAATGTTCTGTTTGCAAATTACAGTACGTTGGACAAAATGAAACACCGTTCCGGTATCGCTTTAACAACCATAAGTGCCACGCTGCTACTCTCCCTCATATTCCGCTATCAAAACACGTACGCATTCCGGGCCACTCATTTGATAAAATCACCGCAACAATCCTTCAATCTGGTTTTCATTCTCACCACGAAAGAGAGCTTCGAGAATCCTACCTAATTCATAAATTTAAAGCGGTTGCTTGTGTGAAGACGATGGTCATGTCAGTATTGTCATGGCTAGAACACCATAACACGTGAACTGGCAGGAAGAACCGATCTAAGTAATAGTGCCCTCCTTTTAGTTACGTAAATTTCGAAGACGCCCACTCCTTCTAAGCTGCCTAAAACGATGGATTCAACGCTAGCTTACTTGAGTGTAACTGGTTGTCCAATATTTGCTACCATGTTCAAGTTTCTCGTATGCTACCCAGTCGAGCAAGTTTGTTCTGCTCCTTTCCAAATGCAACAGCGTACACACCTCTTTGCGGGGTACTATAACTCTCGATACAGGATTGAAACAAAAGTCAAATAGTTCCTCGCACCACGGCTCTCCTGTTTATTTGAACATAGGCGAGCAGCGTAAATAAAGCATTCTATATCATGAAGGGAAGCCTAATGCGAGGTAAGTTGCCCATGTACATAAGGTACAACCAGCGAGAGTAGGGTAAAAAAAAAAAAAAAAAACAGCGCGTGGCACAAAGACTGCGGCGGAGCCAAGCTTCATATTTGCAAACTTTTAGATATATATATTTTTTTCGTGCAGCTTGCTCTGTGCATAGAAGGTTATGTAACGAAAAGCGTGGATGCTCTCCTTATATAGAAGTTGCAGTAGGGTTATAGCGAACGTATCGCTCGTGAGGCAACGCCTCCATCTGTCTGGTCAATTTGTAGCTTGGCAGCTCATATCCTCTGTCGAGTAGATCTTAGGTCCAGAGTCCTGACAGCTGAAGAATGTCCACTGCAACTTAAGACAATGTTGTTGTTGTTGTTTTTTTTCTAGCTTGAACTGGACACACGTACAACGAAAAAGAGCCTCTCCTTTTCTCTCTGTTGTATACTTTCCAGTTTTGATCTCCCTGCATACATACGTAAAGCTTCCTTTCCGGTTTGTTTTTCTTTTTTTCTATTAAGATACGTTATGAGGACCTTACTTTCTATGCGTAAGACGGTTACAAGTTAATGCACAGGCCCTTTCTTCGGCAGGTGCTATACAGCTTATCGTTCGTCGTTAACATTTTTACAGCGAAGCTGTCTATGGCTAAGATCTCGGGAATTTTTCGCGCCCGTCACGTCGACAGAAAAAAAAAATTGCGTAGCTTGCACTGGAGGCACAATGCTAAAGAAACAGTGGAGCTGATGGGCACCTAGCTAGTCCTAGCTCTTCGGCTAGGCTAAGCACTACCAAGTCATCCCCAGCATTTCCCGGAATTTATTGATTATTGAGCGATTATCGATTAGCTATTGATTGGCTATTGATTGGCTATCGCAAGGTATTGACCACGTATTTGGGCTAGGCTAAGCAATACCAAGTCATCCCCAGCATTTTCCGGAACTTATTGATTATTGATCGATTATCAATTAGCTATTGATTGGCTATCGATGACTGCCTAAGCTTAAGTAGTCCCAACCGTGCTTAGCTAGACTTAGCCAGGCTCAGCTTCGCTAGTTCGCAGGCGTATGCGCCATTGCGCTTGGACCCTTTCTGCACTACCGCCAGGATCGGCCCACATTTTTTGTTCACAAATCACGGACAAAGGCTGGCTTAAACAGCTCCACTGTTAAAACCCCGGTGGATCCGATCCCGGTGTCTTTGCAGGGCCAGGAACAATGGCGCATACCCCCGTAAGGCAAAGGCGTGAAGCGAACATACAGCACAGCTTTCGTTCAATACGAAACGGGAACAAATAAAAAAGCCGCGAAACCACATGATTGATGCCGAGGCGCGCGCACTTCCGCGTTGATCAACATACGTTGCCCCCAATCCCTCAACGGTGTTCGTTGTCGGAGACTTTAACGTAAACATCTCAAAACCGGAAACAAAGCAGTGGTTCAACCACTTCGTAGAACAGTTTGGCCTCGGTTACTTCAACGATTCGAGTCAACCAACTACCATACACGGGTCATGCATCCATTTAACTTTGGCAAAAACATTTCTCAGATAAGCACGGAAAACATCAGTGTGTATCATAGAGACAACAAAGCAGTTGTAGTAGTCATTTCAAAATAATAAGTAAAAAAAATTACGCCATCTTCCCGTATAGTAGAACCCTGAGTAGTATGCGAAGCAGCCATGGGGTCGACTCAAGGTAGTTTTATCAGCTGTAGTATAGTGCCTAGAATTTATTCCAGGCACTGTAGCTGTATAAACTTGGACATGCAGCAGCACCAGCAACGCGCAGAACTGTTGTCGACGCCGTTGTCAATGTGCGTAATGGGCGCACAACATGGGATCGTCTATGTTTGATAAGTTTCCTTACATTAGGAGCGACATATCTACAGCTTCGCTGACCAACCACCTTCACGGGAGTGGATTGGCGTTGATTATTTTTTTATGTATATAACTTAAGGAAAGTATATGTCTTTGAGTAAGTTGCGCCTCACATTCTCTTAACCGCTTTGCAGGAGCACACACTTCGTGGTATACGCCGCAATCGCGTGCGGCGGATGAGCACAATCGTGTACCACGCAACGTCGTGGATTGTCGGCGGAGGAAATACTCTACGCGAGCACAGTGCACACTTGCTGTTCTACTACGTTCGAAGCTGTTAAGCACCTGGGCCCGAATTCAGAAAGCCTTCTTACGCTAAACTTGTTCGTAAGAGAAAATTTCGCCAACCCTGATGCGGGACATATTATTAGGAAGGCGGTTGGCCAATGGCAGGGAGTACTTACGAAAGTAAAGCTTTGTGAATTCGGCCCCTGATTCTTCAGCATTACGAGAAACTATTGATTTCTGCGGTACACAACTGACGACCCAGACAAGGAATTGTTAGAAGTAAATATTCTTTCTCTCTCTCTCTCTCTCTCTCTCTCTTAGTAAAATTCCGGATAGGAAAACGTACCCCTAAATCTTGGCACAGTGCTCTGAGTAAGTACACCAGCGCAAAAGTGTATTGATGGCAAACTGCGCGAAAAGAAAAAAAAGTTTGACGGTCTCGATTAGAAGTTGCCATTAGAAAGAAAACATTGTAGCAGTTTAAAGCACCGCAGTGAGAATTTCAAATAATTTCTTCGGAGAAGAAATACAGAGGAATAACTTACCATTTATTAATAAATGTGTAGGAACATCGCTAAAGCTGGCAAGCGACATAATTATATGTGACAAAGAGAAGCGTTAATTCGTTCAGAGATCAGCGGGTTGTGATTACAATTTCGTGAGCTTTTGTCTGATCACTTGCACTCTCGCCTTGCAGTGTTGTTGAATGCGAGTGTTATCATATCACGCACATTGTTCCAACGATGAAAGTATTTTTTATTGATTTAGCGTCATTCCATAGCCGCGCCGCATAGAAAATGCGGTGCGGCTAAAACGCGGTGCCTCGCCGGTTACCGGAGAGGCACCCGTAAGCGACCACCCGTAAGCGCGAAGTTTTTACTGAGCCCCTGAACCGCACAAACAATCGGTGGTGTCTCCCACTATCAAGCGAGCGACAGCACGTTCCATCAAAAGGGCCGCTAAGCAAACGCGATTATTTGTTTGAAGGCATTCGCAGATGAGCGCCTATCAAATGTTTCCGACCAGCGCCGACGGCGCTTTGTTCTTCAACGGCGCGTGCAAGAGCGGGCCAAGCAACCATCAGAATGCGACGACGACTTATTTGAGAGCGAAGACGGCGGCGCTAGCGTTCAATCGTGCGTGACGGCTGATCACAATCGCGAGCTTTGTGTTTCTCGACGGCGTGGTGCTGGCTTGCGCGTCGCAGAT